>NC_056725.1:1921338087-1921445587 GCF_019279795.1 Protopterus annectens
AAACACTGGAAGCATATGTGTACACACACTCATAGGTTCATAGGTTGGTTCATAGGTTGGTACTAGGCTATCAGCCCTAGGGCCTATACAAGCCTAGTCATAACAATTCCCTGGCTATTTCTTCCCACACTATTTACTTCCCTGGACCCCTATCTAGCAGGGTGACTGACGTGATCCCCGGGGTGAATTTCCTTTCTCCCATCCAGTCGTCAAGGTTCCTTTTGAAGAGGGCCAAAGAGGCACTGTCTGACCTCCACTCCAAATAACATATTGTGGAAACAGCTTTTGAGGTACAGACAGCATTCACTCTTTTTGAGTACGCACCTTCCATCAAGTACAGGTCCTCAATGTCACACGAAGTAATGCTCTGCTGTCCAAGAAGTATGTCCATGACATTTGCCCACTCAACCTGCAATATACGCAGCCGTGGCTTGCACACATCTTACAAACCATGGAATGGATCCCATATCCAAAAGGTAGCACTCAGGAGTGGGAGACATAGCCTTACATCTCCATTGCATATACCATGGCAAACAGTGCAGACAGACATTTATGTGACTATGAAGTATGGGACAACATTAATGTAGAAAATAAACAGATGCTCATCCAAGACAGAGGACAATACATGTTGCAAACTGGTCATGGAGGCTGCTCAGAAACATGCAGCAACACTGAGGGGCTTGCAGGAATGTCTAGCAAGTACTTCCTGTGCAGTACCTGTGTCGACAATTGTCTGGACTCTGTATAAGTGTGGCCTGTGGGTTAGGATAATCAGATGGAAGAGTTGTTCCACAGGAAACATCATCTAGAGCTCTCTACAGGTAGTATATGCATAGCATCAAGTCTCCCATGTGCATCTGCATGTGTTGCAATATGTAATGGTGTACTGAAACCAAGGCTGAAACCTGCAGACAGTATTAATAAAGATACATATGCTGCACAAGCAACACCTTACTCCACCTCAGGCCCACCATCCCCAGGAACTAGGCCAGTAGACATGGTGTTCTGAATTTGGGACACTGCAAAATGACACTCATGTGTCACCCATAGTTGTCAAGCATCTGAAAAAAGGCTGAGGACGGGGAGGGGTGTCATCCTGAAACACAACAGTCAACTGAATCATACATCTAATGTTCACTAAGAATGGCTGTATCTGAATACACTCAAGGTCATGAATTGTGCCAGACATAACCCTGACTCCACAGCAATAGTGAAGGCACTGTCTGACCTCCAAGGGCTGTGCACATGAGCTGACCTTGCAATCTCACAAAGATGAGGGACCAAATAATGGCAAGTGAAGATGGACCATGCTAGTATACCCATTCCAGGGATAGTGATTGCTGTACTTCACTTAACAGGTGCTGCAACAAGCCATCATGTTAAGGGTGTGCACACTTATGCAACCCACATATTGTATGCATCTCAATGAGCATCTGCACAACTAACACGTTTGTTTGATACTGCATTTGATTGCACAGGTCATATGTCACATAGGTGTGTGTAATGTTAACATATGTAGTACTGTGGCCCCATTGCATATCAGGGAAGAGGGTTGCATGCCAGTAAGGGTGTGTACACTCCTCATAGCCACAGTAAGCTTTGAAGGTTGTCAGTGTAATTGGATTTTATTGCTCATACATGCACTGCTGATGACGAAATCTGCAAATCAGAGGTCAGGCATTCACTATTGACATCTGTCCTTATATCATCCCAGGTATGTGTCAGACAAATACATAGGGGCTGTGAACAACAGAGCAAACATAACTGCCACACATATACACATTCAGTAATGGTGTGTACACTCGTGAGGTATGGTGCACAGTACATGCTAGGGTGCTGAACAGTTGCACAGCAATACTGTGTACATGGGTGCAGTGTGTTCCAAGGGAAGGGGCATCACCTACTAACACAACTCATTCATCACAGAGATGTATAATGTTTGTAACATGGATTGAATCTAGCTGCAGTGTATGCTGTTGAGTGCCATATGTCATGTATGTTGATAGTTGAGTAATGAGGGGTCTGTGTAATACCTTTGTGCCACCTCACTTGTAAGTGTGTGTGTGTGTGTGTGTGTGTGTGTGTGTGTGTGTGTGTGTGTGTGTGTGTGTGTGTGTGTGTGTGTGTGTGTGTTTGTGTATGTGTTTGTGTGTGCGTGTGTGAGTGTATGTAGTGGTAAGCAATGATGTACAGGTCTTAAATTACGTTTTTTGTTTTCCCCTCACAGGTGGCAAGGTGGGTCAGGGTCCCTCCTGCAGGCAAACTGACGTTAGTGTCCATAAAGACTCTGACAATGATGATAGGTATGTTGAGGCACAGGCAGGGTTGTCAGGGGCTGAAGCTGTGCCATCATTTGACATCCCACTATTATCCACCCCAACTCTGCACACAGTCACTTTGCCCATACATACCCCATCACCAGTGGCCATAGATGAGGGACAGTTGGTGGGTGGTGGCATGGGACAAGACAGTGTGGTGACTATGGCAAGTGTGTCTGTACACAGCAGCCATAGCTGGATGACCAGCCAGGTACCACACAGACAGATGTACAGGGATGCTCGTAGGAGGGCTGCTGGCCATCATGCCCCTGGCAGAAGTGCCACAGCAGGTTCACCAGATTCATATTTTGGGCTGGCATGGAGGCACAGGCACCTGTGGAACATTATACCAGACAGAGTCTGAGGCTCCACAGGGTTACTCCTTCTGCTGTACTTGACAACATCCGTGATCTTACAGGTGCACACCATTATTTTGCAGAGGTCCTAGATAGACGGTTGGTTGAGATGGTGGGAATCCTCAAGTGTGCAATGTCTGTGTTAGAGCATATGGTGGGAGTAGGGTGACAGCCACGTGGAAATAGGTCAGCAACACCAACAGGTCTACGTGGACATGAAACAAATCATAGCCACTCCCATAGTAGCACTACCAGCACCAGCACTATAGGAGGGTGCTGCCCGCACCACAACACAGCAGGCCACATGCACGCGGTCCTGGCCAGTCCCCACAGGGACCCGGATCCAGCGGACATTTGTCATCATCAGGGGAAAGTTCCATATCTAGGCTTGTACCTGGTAGTGCCTGTGGAACCCCTGGCAGGCACAGTTCTCATGTCTGTGGGTGGAAATGGTGAACTGCACATCCTGCCATGTACAGTCTGCAGCTGTCCAACAAACCCCTGTATAGGGCACCCACAAGGCAGAACTGTGTGCATACATACACACACACACACACACACACACACACACACACACACACACACACACACACACACACACACACACACACATATCACCAACACAGCTAGGGCACCTCCATACCTACACATAGCACAACTGCACAGCCCAATTTATAATGAAACCCCCTAACACACGCGCACACACACACACACACACACACACACACACACACACACACACACACACACACGATGTCAACCAAATGGTTCAGCCTAGGTCTCTGGCAAACCCACAAAACACCCTGTGCATAAGATGATACCTGTGGCACATCCCTGCTATCCATACCACCGATGCAGGGACAGGCTAATATGGTTCTGATGCACAGGGGAGAATGTATTAAGGTGTAGCAATGTAATGCTGTGTAACATGTTTTCAGCTGGAAAGTTTAATGCTTACATGTCAGGATGTGTAGCTATCCAGCCATGATGAATTATAGCTGTTATTAACACTGACTGATTGTGGTCTCCATAATGTATTCAGTTTGTGTTGTAGGTGTCTATGTGTCAGGAGGATGTTGGTCTGCTGTTGTTTCCTACAAGGGGTATGGCACTGTGGTGACACATTAACTGTGTCATATCCTGGGTACAGCTGAACACAAGTAACATGGTCTGTATAACAGTTACTGCATGTGCCAAATGGCTGATAGGTCTGAGGGGTGTAGACAGGTGAGTGCATGGTGGCTGATGTCAACAGCCCATCTACAGTGGACAATGGTAAGTGTACTGGGTGGCACACACCACATGTTTGTGCATAATACAGACACACAGAGGCTTTGGTGTTGATGCAATACACAGTGAATACTGTACACATGGACATACTTAATTTTGCAGTGTACCCATTTTAGCCTATGTAATTCCACAAGACAAAACAGACAAAACATCACATCAGTAAATAATCAGTCTGCTAGTTTAGTGTCATTGACAATGGTGCTGGCAGGGTATATGGTAATTGGCTATGGCAATGTATCAAGCCTGGCTAACTCTCTCTAGAATGTGTAAAAATCTGTTAACCAGTTTACTGTGTAATTTAATTTAATCCAGACTTGTGCTCAGGATTAACTGTAACCTGTGGAACTTGTTTAACTTGCTTACTTATATAATCTCTGTAAATAGTCTGTAATATTTAATGCTGGTATTATGTAATGCTGTATGTGTTTACCCTTGGAGCTTTTCTCCCTGGGCCTCTGCTGAAAATGGACATGCATCCAGTTGGACTATCCCAGTCAACAAATGTAAAATAAAAATAAAAAAATAAAAATATGTCCTCTTCCCCAATGTAGTGCAATCCTGGAGTTGGTAAACATAGGTGTGCTGGTGTGGGTTGCACAGCCCTCCATTTTGGAGGGTGTGGGATGGCATAGAACTGCACATAGTGTGATTAACAACATAAACTATACAGTATTACAGCAGACTAAGTGGGGGGATACACACAATAACCACAATGAGAGTGACTGTGCTCACAACATCCACAACCAACTATATATACCAACTCCTCTATCACTATACAGCTATGCAGTGGGGACGAGGGCATTTACACATCTACTACTAGTTTTGATGCAATCAATGAATTTCCACAAGATGAAAAAGGGAAAAAATGTGCTGTTCCGACACACAGACACAAGCACACCAAACAAACAGCAATCCACACACATACTCCTAAAATCCTACAGAAAACCCAACACTAAACTGTACATACACCACTAGCTATCCACGTACCTTAACCCAAGCCCTAACCAGAAGTTCCATCACTATGGCACACTAACCTCACCTGCGCCCTAACCCTAACTCACCTACCCCACCCTAACCCTCATGTCCACACAATCGCACACTTACCTGACCCACTCCCTAACCCTAACTCACCTACCAAGTGCCCTAACACTCACATCCACACAGTCACACACTTACCTGATCCCGACCCGTAACTTTCCACCACAGTGCTGAAAATAGCGAAGTCACAGGAACGGCCAACCAAATTCCTTCCCTAGGAAGAAATTTGGTGTTCTGTAGTTTCTCTATTTACAGTGTTCCCTGAATAGGGGTCGTGGGTCGTTCTTAGGACATTCGAAGTTGTGAAACTTCAATGTTCTAATATAGAACCATATATACGTATATATGTACACACATAGATATATATATATATATATATAACTTCAATGTTCTAATATAAAACCATATATACGTATATATGTACACACACATATATATATATATATATATATATATATATATATATATATATATATATATATATATATATATATATATATATATATATATATGTGTATAAATATATATATATATATATATATATATATATATATATATATATATATATATATATGATTGTGTGTGTATATATGTATAGATATATAATATAAACACAAGGTACAGGGTTTGATTCTCACATGGGGTAATTGGCTAGGCTTGAAATGGCCCACAAGGGTAGTTAGCCTGGTACTAATTTATGAACCTATGAATGTGTGTGTGTGTATATATATATATATATATATATAGATATATATATATATATATATATATATATATATATATATATATATATATATATATATATATATATATATAAAACATACAGCCATAACATGTAGTGGAGTCATATCTCAGCACCAGTAGTCACAACCTCTTAGTACAAGGAGTTGTCATGTAAGTATTGCAGGTATAAATGTAGAATGTTGCTACAGTAACAGGGGTTGTTTAAAAGACATGTGTGGGAAGTCACTTCTGATACTGACATGTACGCTACCAGTTACTGACAGGCAGCATAAGATTATCATAGTGAAGTACCACACAAATCACAGTAATGATCCTGTGGAATACAGCTGAAATATGACCAATAAACGTGGACAGTCTGACACAGTCTGGTCAGTCCAGAGGTATACAAAGAACCCCTTAGTGCAAGATGTGTGGACCAAGCCTGACAAAATGGATGTTTACAGCCATGTAAATGGGGATATCACAAAAATACTGGAATAGATAAGCGCACACAGTTGATGCATTCACACACTCTCGTCTGTCCTAACACATATTAACCAGAGGAGCAGAGGTCCCAAGCCCACACACTTCCCATTAGTTAGTGACATACATCTTTACAGCATCCCACTGCTTTATCAGGAATACACAACAGTTATGGTGGCCAGGCAGCATTACATCTGACAAATATGTGGACATAACATCACTGAGCTGCTAGGCATGCCACAAAGCACTGTGCAAACTAAAGGCAGACTTCCACAATATTGACCCAAGTTTCCTATGGGGGAATACACATGTACTTGCAACTATAGCAGGCACAACAGGCATGTAACAGCACAGAGTAACAGACAACCAGTGTATAAGTTCATACCCACAACCAATCAGAACACAGTCACAGTCACATTATGGTAAGCCTAATTAATATTACAGTATATGGACTGCATGAACAAAACCATCCTCATATGTGCCACTCACACACTAACCCTACATATACTGGGCCAATACACATTGTAGTCTGATGCCTGACTGTGGTATGTGACATGTGTCAGTCTGGCCCTGCAAACATGTATAGGTTCAAAGGTTCATAGGTAGGTACTAGGCTATCAGCCCAAGGGCCTACGCAAGCCTAGCCAACAAGTTTCCCTGGCTTACGCCACCCAAGAAAGTTATTTTCCTGTGCCAATGGCGAGCAGAGACACAGAAGTGATACCCGGTGTGTATTTCCTATTTCCCATCCACTCATCAAGATTTTTCTTGAAGAGTGCTAATGAAGAACTTTGCTTGACATAAATGGGTAGCCTGTTCCAAAGTATGGGAAGTCTCTTGGATAGGAATCTATCCCTCCAGCATGTCCTGTTTATTGTGGTGACAAGGTTTAGGTCCCTAGAGCATGTAGCTTGGAGGGATTGGGATTTCTTTAGGTGTAGCATGTCCAACAGCTCTGGGTTTGACATAGCTTTATATGTTAGGCAGAGATCACCTCTGAGTAGGCGATATGCTACAGAGTAAAGATGGGGTTTTTTAAGGCGTCAGTGTAGGGCATTTGTTTGAGTCCAGTAATCCTCTTTGTGAGGTACTTCTGTGGCCTTTCAAACTGCTGCAGATGTCTTGTGAGGTACATTCCAAAAGGGGCACTGTACTCTATAATGGGTCTAATGAGTGATGAATAGAGGGTAATGATGACCTCTTTTTACCTGGATGAGAACCCTTTTATGATGAGGTGTGGCACGCAGAAAGACTTCCTGACTACTGTGGTGATGTGACTATCAAAGGAGAGACTACTGTCCACCTGGGTCCAAAAGTCTCTGATCACGCATTCGGTGTTAAGTAGATTGCTGCCTATTTGGTAGTTCATGGGTACAGAGTTTTTACCAAAGGGGATGACACTGCATTTTTTGGCATTGAGCTTGAGGCCATCGCTCTGACACCAGGCATCTGTCTCAGAGAGGCCCTTCTGTAAGATGTTCACATCATTTGGGGACTTGACTATGGCTCCTAGTTTGCAGTCATCTGCGAACTTCGTTAGCCAGAGGCCTTCTGTGTTAGCCTGTACTTCAGAGAAGTAGATACCAAACAGGAGCGGTCCCAAGACGGAACCCTGTGGTACTCCACTTGTCACTGGTTTGAGGTCAGATTTGGAGTCTGCAACTTTTACAGTGTGGGTTCTGTCAGTGAGCCAGTTGGCAACCCATCTTGTGATGTAGGGATTTATGCCTAGTTTATTGAGTTTAGCTATAATTCCAGAATGGGGGATGGTGTCGAAAGCCTTGGCGAGGTCAAGATAGGCTGTGTGAACCACTTTACCCTCATCTACGGCTTTGGTGACTGCCTCAAAGAAGTTGATCAGGTTCAGGAGGCATGATCTTCCTTTCACAAACCCGAACTGGGTGGGATTCAGAGTTTGGAGGTTACCAATGTCTTTGTTTATGAGTTCCATGATGATACGTTCCATGGCTTTGCAGACCAGGCTCGTCAGGCTAATAGGTCTATAGTTCCTGGGATCAGTGGTGGCTCCCCCTTTGTGGAGTGGGATAACTGTTGCTGTGCACCACTCAGTGGGCACAAAGCCTGATGTGAGGCTATTATTGAACATGGCGCTTAAGTGGGGAGCCAGTTCATTCTGAAGTTTGTGTAAAACGCAGCCTGGGATGTTGTCCGATACCATGGATGCTGTGTTTTTGGCTTTAGAGAGTGCAGCTTTCACCTGCATAGTTGTGATTACAGGGACTCTGCATTCTTCCTGTATAGATATGGGCCCTTTAGGGGTGGGGGTAAAGTTAGCAATGAACCTATCTGCCAGGATGTTGGCAATATCAGTTGGTTCTGTAATTTTCATGCCTTTGTGCTGTAACTCAGAGCAGATCTGTGTGTTGCCACTGAGATTCTTGATATAGCTATAGAATGCTTTGTGGTTGTCCTTGGAATTAGTGGCAATTTTACTTTTGTAGCTAGCTTTGGAGGATCTTATAAGGGATCTCAGCTTCGTACTGAGGATGACCAGGGAGTTCCTCCACTCATGGGAATTTACTCTCTTTTGCAACAGTTTCTTCCTTCTGTTGTAAAGTTTGTTTATGGCAGGGGACCACCAGATTGGCTTCCTTTTTTTGGAGGATAGCATCTTGGTTCTGTTTGGGATAGCATGATCCATGCACTCATGTAAGTGCTTATAGAGCGCATTTGTATAAGATTCAGCAGTTGTAACTGTATTGTCCATCTGCATGGGTGTCATGAAGTTCACTGCTTCTGTCTTAAGAAGCATGAAGTTGGCTTTGGAGAAATTTCTTACTGTGGTTTCCTTAATGGGGGGTGGGGGTGGGATGTGGATATCAAGGGTGATTAGCTTATGGTCGGATCAGACCAACAAGGAGTTGACTTCAGGTGTGGAACACCGGTCACTCATGTTGATAACGACTAGGTCTAGGATATTGTTGCCCCTGTTGGGGTGTGGATAAGTTGATCCAGGGCATTGGAGTTTATGAATTCCAGAAAGCATTGCGATAAGGAGTTAGCACATGAGTAGTTTTCCCAGTTAATGGTGGAGTAGTTGAAGTCACCCATTATTAGGGTGTTTGGTTGAACCCTAATATTTTCCAGTACATCAAGAAAAGAGGAGTGCGAATCCTGGGGCATAGTGGGGGATCTGTAGCAAACTACAATTTGGATTGCAGTTTTGCCAAGAGTTAGTTACACTTGGATAACCTTGGATGTATGCTGATAGGGTACCATTAGCTGGAGCAGCATGCAACATCAGATAGAACCGGACCAGGTAAAATGACATCTACCACAGTCTGTACACAGGCCAAGTAACATATTCACAATACACATTCTGTCAACAATTACCATAAGTACCAGACCTCACTACTGTACACACTACAACAGAATGTCCAGGTTTTGTCCTCATATAGAAGTCCTACTATATATAACATGTCTAGCAGTCTGATATTTCACTGGCTTGTTATCAGGTATGATGTCAGTAAATAATGATGTACTGTGCATATCCACTTCTTACTGCATGACATATGGTCAGAGGGTGACAGACTTGGGGGAACGGAGGCACAAACACAGGGCCAATATTGACATATTGCTGTGATAAACAGGAATTTCCTCATGTAACAGTTGTTGTGGCATATCTCTTTTAAGGGATCTGAAGTCAGTAACTCACATGGATGTCACCATGTACTGACTGCAATCATCAGAGTATGCTACTGCATTTCTAAAGATATTACTTGTGTGAGTAACGCAACACATGTAAGACTCCAAACTCTGGCCAGTCTGCAGATAGCCCTACAGGTGAGAGTTTCCTCAACCACATAACACTGTCATGCCAGACTTTAAATCATGTAGAACAGCCATATCCACACAAACACTGTTAAACCAACATTACTTCAAATGTAGAACAGCAATACTTACATTCTGTCCCCATGTCTGGAACACCCCCCTCCTGTTTGTTGGCCTGTCTCCACAGTTGTTGTAAGAGGTATTTCCAACTACCCACTGTGATGTTGTTTGTCAAACACCCACATGAAGTCCTGCTCACAGTGAAGGAAAAGGGCCAACACCCACATGACGTGCTTAGTTATGGGAGTGTGTTTCCATGCAACTGGCTCTAGGAATGATACCACAGCTGTTCCACATGCAGTTAGCAAGTAGGGACTGCAATTCATGCACAGGCCATCAGTTGATCATGAGCATTAATTACAAAACTCAAGCTGCTGCCTATGTGAAACAGATGTATTTTTCCACATCCACCAGAGAGGGGGAGAGAGAGAGAGAGAGAGAGAGAAAGACAGAGACAAAATAAGAAAGTAAGGGAGTAAGACAAGCATGTTTGTGTATGCTCCATGGGTGGAGAGTGGTATCTCAGTATTATAATGGTTGCCTATATTGTTTACTAATCCATACTATCACATAGTAATTGCACATGGCTGTACACAATTATGGCTGAGGATTGTCTACAACAGCCTCTACAGTGTTTGAAAACTGCTGGCCTTGTAATGTGAACAATGGGACATATAAGTCTTCGATTTAATGATGTAACAAAGCCCACACTGCAATGGATCCTGTCATTACACAATCACCCCAACACCCACACAGCACACTGATGACACACACACAAACACACACTTACCAGTACTGAGTTTCAAACCCCTACTTGACTATGTATTGTTATTACAGTGTTACACAGTTATTGCACGCGTCACAGACTTTACATGTTGGAGAGTTATCCAAAGGTATCTTTGAAGGTGATTGATATCAGCAACAGTGCTAAAGAAGGGATAAGGGAAGTGTAGTACATGTGAATGTCCACAAAAGCAGGTGTCAATGAACACACACACACACACACACACACACACACACACACACACACACACACACACACACACACTCTCTCTCTCTCTCTCTCTCTCAGAGAAACAGACACATTATCACAGTTGGCAGAGTCAGGATTAGAGCTCTTCCCTAACTAGTTTGCTACACTACAGTATTATGCAGTTATCACAAGTGCCACAGAGCTTATATAATTGAGGCATTGCCAAAGGGCTATTTCAAGGTGAATGACATCAGCAGGCATGCTAAAATAGGGCTATGGGAGGTGTAGTGATTGTGAATGGCTTCACAATCATTCATCTCCACACAAACACACACACACACACACACACACACACACACACACACACACACACACACACACACACACACACACACATTTGCCAGTACTGAGATGCATAGGTTCATTGCTTCACAGGTGTGTAGTAGCTGAATGGGCCTGAAGGCAGTGCAAGGCTAGGCAAAGGGAATACCTTTGTAGCAGGTCACATGACAATGATCTCCAGTGTGGCTCAGGGGTGTAGTCCCTGGAGTGGTCCCCACAGGTGGGTATTGTATTCACCATCCACTCATCTGGGTTACTATTGTGGGTGGCCAGTGATTTGCACTGCTTCCCATGTATGTGATCTATATTCCATAACATGGACAGTGTCTGGGTTGTGCACATGTCCCACATGCATGTTCTGTGACATGTTGAAGTGTACTTGAAGTCTCTGGGGCATGTTGTGTGGACAGATTGTTATCTTCTGATGTAACATTCCTGACCTCATTTGGTGAGACCTGGCTATGGAACTGAGGTTGTGCTTGCACCTACATTGACAGCATGATACAGGTATTCAGAAGAGTTAGTGGCATCTATCCATACAGGGCATGTGTATAAGGCATGGTATTCCCTTTGTGGGTTACATTTGCAGCCTCTACAGTTTTTGCAGGCGTCCAGTGGGAAAAATAGCAAAGGGACCACTGTAAGCATTTATTTGCCTGCTGTAGGGATGTAACAGGGTGCCATGTCCTTTTACTTGCTGGATAACACATAGTCAGGAGATGTAACACATCACAGTACTTTCTGATGTCAGTGGCACTGCTGTGGTCAATAGGCATGTAGTCCACTGCGATAACACTGTGGTTACTATCTGTGAGGAAATATGCAGGGAACTACCAATATAGTGGTTGTTGCCTAGCCAAGTGTGTTTGTGTATGAGACATGGCTGGAGAGTGTTCTCTGAGTAATACAAGGATTGCCTATATTGTTCATGAATCCATAATGTCACATAGGTTCATTTGTAGGGCTATGGATTCTCTACACCAGCCTGTCTGGTGTTTGACATCTGTTGTCCTTCTAAGGTGGATATTGTGACATATAGTAGGTCCTCAACATAATAACTAAGCAAAACCTGTCCCACAATGCATCCTTTTATTACACAATCAAACCAACCTCCACACAGGATACTGATGATAGACACACACACTTGCCAGTACTGAGATTCAACCCCTACCTAGCAATGCATTGCTACTACAGTGTACCACATTTATCTCACACACCACAGAGTTTGTAGGATGGATGTTGTCCCAAGGTACTTCTAAGGTGAGGAGCATCACCAGCCCTTGTAAATACTGGCATTGGGTGATGTGGTGAGTGAGAGATCCCAAAAATATTTTTTCCCTAAACACACATTTACATTTGCCAGGGGGTGAGGTTCAAACCTCTATCTAACAATCTGTATGAACAGTTATGGTTGCGCATTTACCATGCACCTCTGACCTGACATGGTTTAGGCTTGGCAACAGGTACTTCTCAGGTGGATGATATCTGCAGGCCTGCTAAAGTCAGGCTCTGAGATGTGTACTGGGTATAAATGAGGCCAAAATCTTTGAGGTACACACACACACAAACACTTGCCACAGATGAGACTCAAACCCATATCTGTTTAGCTACTGCTATTACATTGTTCCACATTTATTGCATGCACTACAAAGCGTATAGGCCTAGCCCTTTTCCAAAGGGATATTTCAAGGTGACTGACATCAGCAGGCTTGCTAAAGTAGGGCAATGGGAGGTGTAGTGACTGTGAATGGCCTCAAAATCATTAATCTCTACACACACACAGAGTTTCACAATTGCCTTGTCTGGGATTTGAACTCCTATTTAACTACGTATGTTACACTATAGCGTTACACAATTATCACACATGCCACAGAGCTTATAGGGCTGGCCTTTCTCCAAAGGGGTATTTCAAGGTGACTGACTTCACCAGGCTAGCTAAAGTAGGGCAATGGAAGGTGTAGTGACTGTGAATGGCCTAAAAATCATTAATCTCTATACACACACACACACACACACACACACACACACACACACACACACACACACACACACACACACACACACAGTTTCACAGTTGCAATGTCTGGGATCAGAACTCCTGCCTAAATAGTATGTTACACTGTAGCATTACACTGTTATCACATGCGGCACAGAGCTTATAGAACTCAGAATTGGTCAGAGGGCTATTTCAAGGTGACTAACTTCAGCATGAGTGCTAACATGGGCAATGGGAAGTGCAGTGTGTGTGAATGGGTCATAAACCATTCCTCTGGAAACACACACACAGCACTCAGTCACACACAACTTTACATTTGATAGGACTGGGTATACAAATGCTAGATGAATATTGATTTGTACTATCATGTTACACAGTTATCACAGTTATATAGCAAATGTATACATTGATTGACATTATGTGATATTGGCCAATTGGATGTGTGGTTTGGTGGGACAGGCCTCGTGATGGCAGTCTGTTTGTCACTGTCTGCCTCTCTCTTCTCCACATCTCTGTGTATGTATGTTTGACCTATTATAGTGTGTTGGCCTTGGATATGTGCGAGTATTTCTATGCAATGTGTGTGCAAAGCATGAATGGTGTGCAATGTGGTGTGTGTGCACAGACATCTGCGACTGACAGATAGGTATAGTCCACTGTTGTCAGACATGGGCTTCATTTCTCTAAGTATAGGAGAATGCCCAGTATGACCTTCTGTATTGAGTGTGTGAATCCATTCCAGGTAAGTTGTACTCCAGTGCAGGATTTTGTGTTCTACACCTACAGCTAGCAACCTGTTTCTGCAGGATATCTGTAGATTGGCTGACAATATGGAGTGACAATGGGTGAAAGATAATAGGATACTGTCACTATTGTGTCTGTTCTGCTTGTGTTACATGGTTGCTGTTGACAGAGATATTCAGACACATGTACTGTTTTACAATGTGATGTATTATGTCATCAACTACTGACAGATATATTTATTTGCTCACAGTTATTTCCTGGGAAATACAAGATGAATGAAGATGTGTCCAGTATTGTGGTCTGCAGCCTACATATTCTTGCAGAAACTTGCTGATGGGTCTGTGTAAATGGTCCAGCACCTTGGTACTGTGGTGGCTGAGGATCCCTGCTTGTACATCTATCGACATAACAGAATGGCCATATCCTGCTGTGGCCATACCTCTCAGCTGTACAGATTCACCCAGGTTACCCGAGGCAGGGATCATATATCTGGTCAGTTCCCCTTCACATTGTGGTTTATGAGCAGGTTTCTAGCCAACCATTACTGGGTTTGCAGGCAGGGGTAGTATGGGCACACATCAGAGTTACAGACTTCACACACTCCATGGCATCCATGCTACTACACCCCCCACTCTGTTATTCTATCCTCTTCCTAACATTATGCGAGTGATATCTGAGAAGCATCCCTATAGATGTCCCTTCATCCCAGTGGTATTTATAGGTTGGTCCACAGTTCATGCAGTAGGACATGGTGAGCATGCTACTAGGATTTGTCGACATGGCCTTGCATTTGTGTTCTGTGGACTGTGTTATGTTGTTAGTTGGGACCCCATGAGATAACATACATTGGCAGTATGGGTGAGGCACAGGCCTTTGGCAGAGGAATGTAGGGCATTTGGTAGTGATGCAGGCCATCTATAGCAGGCCAATGCATTCTGTCACTCCTACAGTCCCAGACTGCAATCCACTGGATTCCCTTGGGGTGACAGGGTAAGTGTGCGAGGTGTTAATGGCAATAGTTTCTGTCCATATTAATCCATTGTTCTGGATGCTGGCAGGGTGCTGCTTACAGCTAGGGGCACACCTGCATGGCACACCTCTTTAGCATGCTGCATTCTGTGGGTATTCCCATAAAGAAGTGGAGGTACATACTGTACTCATTCCCAAAAGCAGGGATATGACCTGTGATAAACCTGTGGCTGATCGTGGGGTGAGCTGAGTGCATGTGTGATATTAAAGCTTCTTGCAGCTGACTCACATAAATACCTGGGATGTTCCCCTTATGCTGCATTGTGCGGGTACATAAGCATTCTTTCATTACTTCATAATTGTGCCTTTTGTGGCCTGCCTCTGATTGGCCAGACAACATCAGTATTCCATACTACACAGGGAACTAATGGGCTGCTAACCTGTATGTACAATTTCAAAGGTGTGTGTGGTTGACAATTACATTTTATGTACTCTGTCTAGCGGACTTCCACCTATTTACTGTGTGTATGTCTGGGCCCACATTCATGACATGTCCATCTTTCAAATGGTGACAGATATTGACATCTGAACAATGAGTATGGATGACTGCTAAATTGCGTTTTGCTGGGATGCATTGTGGTTGGCACTGCAGTTGTCAGAACCTGGCCCTGTCATTGACAGTACTGGCCTTAGGCCACCAGGATACAACCCTCCATACCTATATGCTGACCAGTTCCATGCAATATACAACCTAACACACAGAGCCCTGCATATTGTACACATGCAACAATCTATCCTGTAAATTGGGCCTGCTCAGGTAATCTGTGCTCCACTGTTATTAAACCCACATGTACATGTTACTGAATTTCTACATAGGATTGTGAGGGGCACACCTGACAACTGTAAACATTTCCTATGACTGTACTAGTATTTCAGGTACTCTGTTGGCTTCCATTATGTTTTGTATTCTGACCTATCATGCAGACTAGAGGCATATTAGTAGAGTACAGATCTTAGGTTTTATTGACCTACATTTTAGTTTCAGACTTCTTACCCTTCATAACTAATATACACCTGCCTGACCTGTTGTAGTCTGTCTATGTAGGTCTGGAGGGGGGCTGTCCTCCATTGCCATCAATTGGAGGCCTTAGCACAGCCTTTCTTTATGGTCATCTACACCTGTCCTGCTCGTTGAGGCTGTTGTTGGGTATGTGAGCCTCACTGACATGCATGTGTGTGTTCTAGGACACACATATGGGCCACCACATGTACTGCAGTGGGATTTGTCACCTTGTCTAGTACTGCCTACTTTGTTGACACCAGTATTTGCTATGGATTTCATGATGCCCATATTGGTCTCCACTATCTGTGGCCATCCCATTCAGCCACCCAATTCCCTTGCATGCTCACATCCATACCATAGATACAACTAGCAGAACATATTACTCCATTCAGTAATTGATAGGAAGAGTGACTTACCTTGTGGCTGTGCTAGTACTGAGGATGGTGCTGGAGGGTTGACTATGCTGTATGCACATAGTACACTCTCTACACATGGTAAAGCACAGGTAGTGTCATGTTTGGCATCCCTTTTACTGTATGTGCAAGTCAGAGAGAGGTGTCATTCCTTGGGTTCCTACCGTGTCAGTGTATGTGCTATGCATTGCCTCTTTGCCAAAGCCTGGGTATACTGGGCATGCCTCCTTCTGCCTACATGGGCAGGCTAAGGTTGTTCCTCCTCTGAGTCACTCTGTGCCTGTGCTGGCTTTGGAAATGATGGAGGGCTGTGTGGCCCTGCCCCATGCTGTTCCTGCTGCAGCTGTTTCTGCAGGATCATATTGTGTAGCATGGCACATACAACGAAAATTTGTGTACATGTAGCTGGAGAGTACTGCAAGGCTCCACCGGATATGTCCAGGCACCAGAAACATGACTTGACCATCCCAAACACATGGTCTATTATGATTCTTGTCTGTGCGTGTGCCTCATTATGGAGTTCTTGTTCTGGTGTGTGTGCATTTCTGATGGGTGTCATCAGCCTCGGTTCTAGTGCTTAACCAGCATCTCCCACTAGGTGGCCATATGGGATGTCCCCATTGGCAAATCTCTGGTACAGCTATGTCATTATGCCAGATGTGGGAGTCGTGATAGCTTCCAGAACTGCCAGCACACACATTCATTATAATGCCCTGGGCATCACACATGACCTGGAAGTTGATGAAAGGGTAGAACTTGTGGTATATGTAGACCCTACTCCTCTTGCTGGGTGGTGCTTTGATGTGTATGTGCATATAGTCTATAGAACCCACTACCTCAGGGAATTCTGTTATTTGGTGGAAGAGATGCATATTGCTGGTAAATGCCTCATGGGTGTTGAAGAAATATATGTGTTCACCAGCATGTGCTGACATGGCATCCAGGAACTGGTGGAGTACCCTGGATGCTGATGCCTGTGAGATCCCCATGATATCCCCAATTGGCCTTTGGGAGGTACCTGTGGCTAGTATTCTTAAGCCAACACATACCTTGTTATCCACTGGGATGGGTTCCCCTTTGTTGGTCCTTTGTGTGAGGCATGGCCAGCACAGCTCAACAATTTGCTGTAGGATGTCCCTGTCCACCCAATAGCGCTCCACTGTCTCCAGCTCATGTAGGCTCTGGTAGGTTACCCTGGGTCTGCACACTCTTCTCCTTCTCCTCATTGTGGGTTGGTTGTCAGCATTCTCATCCTGACCACCCTCAGCCTCTTCCACATATTGATGTATGAGAGTGACAGCAGCCTCTATCATTTTGTTAGTTTTGTCAGGTAAAATTTCCCCGTCTGTGTACATTGGTGGTGTAGAATGTGTGAGAAAAAACAGAGTGAAAGGTGTTTACATAGTTTATAGTAGTGTGCTGGGCTGGGCTGCTGCCTGTGTAATTGGCTGATTCTGATACATTTCACCTGCCAGCTATGCTAGTTCTCCTTGATTGCCTTCCTACTGCTGTTTTCTCTTCCTGTTGCCTTCTTGTTTAAGCCCCAAGGCATAGGGAGCATACCCAGTGCTCAGATGTGAACAGAGCTACTATTTTCTGTTTTTTTTGTTTTGTTTTGTTTTGTTTAAAACCTGGTGTGTGGCATGCATACCTGTTTAGGCAATGTAAACACTGCTAGGCAACTTCAGACACACCCCCTTCCTTAGCTGTGCTTAGCTAAGGGGAAACACAGGCCACAGAGCTCCAGTAAGCTTACAGCATGCATGACACTCCTCTGTATGAGGTCATCTACCTCTTATGCTTATACAATGGTGTTGCTGCACCTACATGGTTGGGTGCAATCTCACACTGAGGGAAAATCTGTGATTCAATATCATTCCCCTCATTTGCATAAAACTGACTGCTAATGCATGGTTACAAAACTGTCACTCAGCTTTCCCCCTTAGCAACCACTATTTCATGGTATTGTTGTCTTATGCATGCCATTGACTATTATAGGTTCATAGGTTCATACTAAGCTAACTACCTTTGTGAGCCATTTTAAGCCTAGCCAGTTATCCCTTGTGAGACTCAAACCCTTTACCTTGTGTTTGTAAGGCAAACACCTTAAACATTAGGCCACCCTCCCAAAAGAATGCTTATTTTGGTTTAAAAGCTTATTTCCAACACTTTTTCGTATTTTGGGGCCGATCCCATTTGCACACTGCTACTCTATGCTTGAATGGCCAAAATCAGCCAAAAAAAATTTAAAGTTATTTTTTTATAATTTTGCAATTATTTCCCATGCCAATGGCCATATATTTGGCCATTGGCATGCCTACTATATTGAATAAATGCTTTCTTTGGAGCTGTCATGCCTCTGTTTTGTAATTTGCAGAAATGTATTTGGTTAGTAGCCTGATACA
This sequence comes from Protopterus annectens, assembly GCF_019279795.1. Classification (NCBI taxonomy): domain Eukaryota; kingdom Metazoa; phylum Chordata; order Ceratodontiformes; family Protopteridae; genus Protopterus; species Protopterus annectens. The sequence continues at coordinate 1,921,357,053 of NC_056725.1, forward strand.
TTTCTGCAGGTTCTAATATTCCTGCACAGATGCTTGCCTGCTTCCTGGATTGCCAATTCACCTCATTTTCATGGTTGTACCTGTAAATGAGGTAATTAGCATACAGGAGCTACATGCAGGAATAGTGTAGGAGCGCTCATACCCGTCCCGAGAGCTCGTTTCTAGATCACTTATCGGCCAAATAGCATGCATCAGCTCTTGCACTATTCTTGCACACAGTGCAGAGCTTGCTGAATCCTAAGGTATGTCTTCTTATCCCAAAGTTTGGTGAGTGTGCCTACTAATACTTATGTCTTCTTACTTGGAAGTGTTCTGAGTTTGCTACTAATACTTATGTCTTTTTACATCAAAGTTTAGTGAGTGTGCCTTTTTACCCCAAACTGTACTGAATATGCCTAGTATAACTTGTGTCTTCCTACCACAAAGTCCCATCCTGGGGTTGTGTTCCAAGCCAAATCCTCCACCACCCGCTCTGTGAAACCAGTGCTCTGTGTCCCTGCTCCAAGTAGCTGACAAACACACTCTTTGAGATTTGATTTTTCACACACACACACACACACACACACACACACACACACACACACACACACACACACACACACACACACACACACACACACACACACACACACACACACACACACACACACACACACACACACACACACACACACACACACACACACACACACACACACACACACACACACCTGGGAAAGTCTGGCACAGATTTACCAGCTATGCCCCTCTGCCCAGACTGTAAGGTAGGTACTGCCATCAGAACACTCCAAAGCCAGCTACTCTAAGGCTTTTACAATGGTACCCAATTATACTGAGTAAAATTAATACTAATACAAATGGTAGTGTTTGGCCAGTGCAGCAAGTCTTTCAGAAGTAGCCATAGAGCCACTAAATAAATATAAGTACTCTCAAAGTTTAAAATATTCTCTAAAAGACCAGCCACAATGAAAAGTTTAGATATATTTAATAATAAATAATAAAAGAACATGAAAATACTAAATATCTATTTATTATAAACGCAAGTGTTTTATTCACGGGAAATATTAAAAATAACACTGATGGAAAGATTCACACAGACACAGAAAAACAATACGTAACTAACCTCACTATATTTTCCTGACTGATCTAAAGAATTACTGCCCCCTAGTTCACTTACTAGATGAAGCCAAGATGAAGTAGGTGAATAGTCTTCCTTCTTGTCAGGTTTCACAAACAGACTGCCACGAGACTTTTGTCTCATCTAGTATTAAAACATCATTTCAGTTCTGGATTAGAAATGACATCACATACATCTGCGAACCAGAGTAAAACAAACACACTGTGTTATGAGGATAACTGTATATCTAATCTAGTAGCTAAGTCTCCTTATCCTTGTAGTTTCATTCTAACTTACAGTGTGGATGTGAAAGGTATCATCTCTATTATACAGAAAAACTGGAGTCATCATACAGGAGGGAATACTTAGGGAGAGTGAAATGGAACACCCCAAAATAGTTTTTAGACGGGGTCAAAAACCTCAAAAGTATTCTGGAATCTAAAGTTAAGATACTGGCGTCAAGAGCAGGCATGTCAAAATGCAATATGTGCCGTTATTATAAGCACATTTCTGTGGGGTCATCCTTTATCATAAGGAAGTCTAGATATAGAATACATGGAAGGTTTAACTGTTCTAGTACAGGAGTAGTCTATCTAGCCAAGAGTTCCCACTGCCCAGTCTTCTATGTCAGAAAAACTGACAGAAAACTGCAAGAGCGTATTTACGAGCATTTATACGCTATCAGGAAGGGGAAGGTGGAGAACGCTCTAGCAAAGCATGTAAAGGAAAATCCATTGCACTCATTTTCCTTTGCAGCTATAGATCAAATTAGATCTGATGGCAGAGGAGGAGCCGATTCATTAATCCTTGAAGGGAGAGAATTGATTTGGCAATTAAGACTAGATGCCTGCCATTATCTGGGCATAAATGATAGACTATCCATAACATGTATATTGAAACTCAAAAGACTAACTGGATAGTTTTAGGGGTGTTAATTTATTCCCAATATGATATATTTTTATACCTTTATATTTTTATATGTATAATATGTTAAGAGGACAGTTCCATATATAGACAAATAGGATATTTATACGCCACTTGTTTTTATAACAGTCTTTGGTAGCAGTTTCTGCAGTCAGTAGCAGTGTAGATTAATAGACACCTAGGGTGATAGATGGTTTATTTATATATATTTTTATTTTTCATTTTTATTTCCACTCCTATTCATTTTACCACTTTATATATATAAAAAAACGTCTTAGTATATATTCCTTCAAATCTTATATTATGTTCGTTATATATTAACTAAGGAACATTAATTTGTTCCACATTTTTTGACCATTTTTAGATTATTTCAATTATTACAATGTAATGTAATGTTTTTAAACATTTTAAATATTTCTAAATGCATTGAAAGATATCTTGCATATAAAAATATATTTTCTTACATATAGATGTGAGGGTATTTAAGGGGTGGTGACTGAGTGACGTTTCCGTTTTTATCATCTGTTACAGTTTTGTGAAGAAGTTGGTGTATTTTCAACCGACGAAAAGCTTGTGAGAAGCTTAAATCTAATAAAGTCTGCACTTTTCATATTTCAGTGTTTGGAGATTCATTCAACAGTTCCTGTTTTAGTTCCTGTGGCACGGAAGGAGTGCCATGCATCTTTTTGCCTTTTCATCACACACATCTGGTCATCCGATTACTGGTTCTTTCACTACCCCCTTTATTAGAAACTGAACTAAATACCAGCACATAGGTGTCATAATGCACACGCATACAACTTTCCTCATTAAACTGTTAGGATTAACCATTGATGACAATCTAAAATTTAGCATATACATTCAAAATAAGTTCAAAAAGACTTATGAAAAACTAGGCATCCTCTACACTCTAGAAAAAGCAACTGCTTTGGCCTACCATCAACTAATCATCTGTTATGTCTCATCAGTTCTCACAAATGTCAACTCCTCTCTCATATACAAACTGGAACAATGCTGTGACAAAATTTTAACATCTCGACAAAACACATCATTGTTCAGTTCTCTCTGAGCTCATCTGGATAGAACTCTCCAGCTACCTGAACTTTAATTGACTCTTAATGTCCCATAGCATGATTCACTACCCAAGCAAATGTCAGGCTTTCATTTCATTAATGATTTGGTGCTCTCCATCCAGATGTCTCAGAACTATGGAAAGCATGTTGCCCAAACTCATAAAATAAACAACAAAGACAGAGATTCCCTGTATACAACATAAGTATCTAAATGTTGAAATACAGTGCCACTGGACCTAAGACAAAATACAAATACAAAACATTTTAAGGTAAACCTGAGAACTCACTTCATAAAATCTAGAGTGTGTCTCTGTGATTCTACCCCAGAGTAAATGTCATAACATATAGAATTCAGCAACAGTATGCAATAAGCATAACCTCTTTGTTCTGTACTCTCTTAATGTACCATATTCCATCCTTAAAATCCAGTCTTCTGTATATACTTTTCATAGCCTTCATCTTCTTGCAACACCAAGCACATATTTTGTTACACAAATTCAATTTCACCTAAGAACAGCATTGTAAATTATAAAGTAACTGACCAGTTATGATATGTAAAAAACTCAGTTGCCTTGCTCTGACACTGTTGAATATTACATATCTTGTTCTTTCCACCTGCTGCTTAATGGTGATCAGACCAAAACCCCTTCCATTTTAATCTGTTATAATATGAGGACAGTCTCTAATCTCAGTCTATAGATACAAAACAGTCACATTTGCTGATTGTATGCCGCTTTCTTTACATATGTTTTTCTTGTTTGTTATTCTGTCTGAATTGTACAAGCTTATCTTGTTTGTAATACTATGTGAATTATGGGGCTTTTCTCCCCAGGCCTCCACTGAAAAGGGACCTTTATATGACCCAGTCAGACTTTCCAAGTAATCCAGTGGTAATACATACATATACACATACATACATGAATAAATAAAGTACGGGACACTCAGGATTGCAGGACCTCCCCTCCCTCATGCTGCATGGCAGGTCAGTAATAGAATATGAAGCTAATCACCTGCGGATAGAATAGAACCCATAATCTTCTGATCACCCACCACAAAGATAAGGTTACTGAAAGTAGAAAACCAGTCAGTACTACAAATACATCATAAAATTTGTAAAGGAGAACCTCTTCATTATACATCTCAAAAATTCCCTCTGAGCTTTTGTAGTTAGTTGTCTGAGTGCTGGCAGGCGTGGAAAGTATGAATGGGCGCATGCAGCTGATGCCCATTTGCTCATCATGAGGTGAGGGAGGCAGCATAACCTGCCACATTGGTGACACCTACCAGAAAGGAGGTCACTGCTCATGGAAAGACCAGGGCATGCTAAAAAATGGTACATGCACCATTAAGGAGAGATAATGTGGGTGAGAAATCACACGTCACTCTCTGCCCAGGTAGCCACTGCATGTTGGTCGAACTTCTAGGGGAAGGGGTTAGGAGTGATGGAGTGGGTGACCATCATGGGACCAGTTCACTGGTTCAGTCTGTAATGTCTGCCTCCCAACAGCCAGGGAAATAAATGAACCAGTCATGATGGCAAATGGAAACAAGTGAGATGAAGGGACTTAGTATGCCTGGCTCTTCTCTTAGGGGAAATGAGCTATAGGACACTATTTAGGACAGCCACTGGGCAAAGTCCCCAGAAGGAATTAAAAAAATGCCCCTGATCTTTGGGCTACCCTTCTAAGAGCATGAAATGAGTCATTTTGCATCATTACTTTTAAATAAATAAATAAATATATATATATATATATATATATATATATATATATATACACACATTTGTATATTTGTTTACTATCTTTTTCCTCATAATCTGTTTTTTTTCCTTTTTCTGCACGTTTATGAATGACATTTCAGTTCATTGGTATGCTTCAGTGACTAATGGAATATTACAGAAAATTAAGGCTACAAGGTACTTGCATGCCACATAGTTCTAAGAAATCCTCTTAAAAAGATCAAAGCTCAAAAATCACTTGGGGAAAGGACAATTGTGCTGATTAGATCCAACCTGATAAAATTACTGAACAAAATGTAAACCATTGTACTACATGTCTAGATTCCAAGACGCTTTAGCTGATATAGAGCTAAGTAATGGCAGAGTAGAGACACTTATATTTGTTAACAAGCGAATTGCCACTTTTAAAATGACTTGACAGATACCGGTACATTGGTATTTTGCGATTTCTTTCTGATGGTCTGTGGCATATCATATTTTGAGGGAGTAATACCTCTGAAGTTGCAGATAGCCTAGACATGTAAATAAATAACGATAAAACTCCTCTGTGTTTTACTAGGATATGCAGTCAGTTTGGTGACTGTACATTGATTCTGTCTGTCTGTCTCAGTCAAAGTTTTGTCTAAGACGAAGGCCAAATAAATAATTGCAATCTTATGAAATTGTTTTATGTATATAAGGCTGAAAATGTCAGAACATTTCTTACATTTTTTTTTTGTGCTCACTTAACTACCATGGCAGCAGCTAACAGTTTTATTAACTGTTCAGTTAAAAGGTCTGGAAAGTTAACAAACTCACTTACTGGTCAGGGTCATATGATGAAGAGAATCAATCTTGCTGGAGTAGAACTCCAGGTCAGAGGAAAATGATACTGTTCTTTATGGTGCAGGTAAGTTACAGGAGGAGTGGTTGTTCTTTAACACACTAAGAAAATTATTCCAACGGCCATCAAACAAATCAGTTAAAACAAATGCATCTGGATCATTTCCAGTTTCCCCAATTTCCTAAAATGCATCCCTATTTAGTCAGTCAGTGGTTTATTTTTTTCACTACCTTATATTATATTGTTTGACTTTTAAAACAGAGGCCTATCTTTTAGATGGCAAAAGTTTAAGTTGTAACACAACTACCATTATATTTTAGGTTCATAGATATACCTCTCAACCTCTTAGAACAATAAATCTGAACAAAGCATAAATAATGGGGGGACAATTTTTAAATATTGCACTTAGAAACTCAGAAAGTTGATAGAATAACAGGTTTTGTGTTATCATGAATTTTTCTGAAGAATATGAAGTCTGAAGCTGAAATGTCTGTCATTATTTTCTGACTTCATTATTTAATGACTTGCTAATAATTTGCCAGAAAACCACAATTTTATGAAAAATGGACCAAAAATATGAGGCAAAAATCTGGAAATTCTGTGAAAATCTGTACAGCTGAGAGGTGTAATCATAGGTACTTATAGGCTATTAATCCTGTGAGGATCTTAAGAGGTCTAGCCTTACACTCCCAAGGGAGTCCCCTTGTACTCGGTGTGCAAATAACTGAGAGATGGGCAGATCATGGACATTTTTTACCTTAAAATGGAGGTGGCAGTAAAAGAAAGTAAGTGGAAGATGAGATTGAATGCCACAGTATTACCGGGGCTTAATGACAACATTTCTTTAGCCCCTATATTAAAGCCCCTATATTAAAGCAAAGGGCTGCTGTGGTTTGATTGTTTATGTTAAATACTAATTAAGTTAAGATTACAACATATTTTAAAGTTTAAACACTTCCTGTTCCACCTAACATCATTATTTAGTGATGTTTGTGTTTTTTAAAAACTGAATTGAATTGCAATCCAAATTGTAGCTTGCTACAGATCCCCCACCATGCCCCAAGATTCCCACTCCTCTTTTCTTGATGTATTGGAAAATATTAGGGTTCAACCAAACACCCTAATAATGGGCAACTTCAACTACCCCACCATTAACTGGGAAAACTACTTGCGTACCAACTCCTTAGCTCAACGCTTTCTGGAATTCATAAACTTCAATGCCCTAGATCAACTTACCCACACCCCCACCAGGGGCAACAATATCCTAGACCTAGTCATTACCAACATGAGTGACCGGTGTTCCACACCTGAAGTCAACTCCTTGTTGATCCGATCCGACCATAAGCTAATCACCCTTGATATCCACATCCCGTCCCCACCCTCCATTAAGGAAACCACAATAAAATATTTCTCCAAAGCCAACTTCATGCTTCTTAAGACAGACGTGGTGAACTTCATGATACCCATGCAGATGGACAATACAATTACAACTGCTGAATCCTACACAAATGCACTCTATAAGCACTTACACAAGTGCATGGATTGTGCTATCCCAAACAGAACCAAGACACTATCCGCCAAAAAAAGGAAGCCAATCTGGTGGTCGCCTGCCATAAACAAACTATACAACAGAAGGAAGAAACTGTTGCAAAAGAGAGTAAAATCCCATGAGTGGAGGAGCTCCCTGGTCAGCCTCAGTAAGAAGCTGAGATCCCTTATAAGATCCTCCAATGCAAGCTATGAAAATAAAATCACCACTAAATCCAAGGACAACCACAAAGCATTCTATAGCTATGTCAAGAATCTAGATGGCAAAACTTAGATCTCCTCTGAGTTACAGCACAAAGGCATGAAAATTGCAGAACCAACTGATATTTCCAACATTCTGGCAGATAGGATCAATGCTAACTTTACCCCCTCTCACCCCCTAAAGAGCCCATATCTATACAGGAAGAATGCAGAGTCCCTGTAATCACAACTATGCAGGTAAAAGCTGCACTCTCTAAAGCCAAAAACACAGCATCCATGGGACCGGACAACATCCCAGGCTGCGTTTTACATGAACTTCAGAACGAACTGGCTCCCCACTTAAGCACCATGTTCAATAATAGCCTCACATCAGGCTTTGTGCCCACTGAGTGGCACACAGCAACAGTTATCCCACTCCACAAAGGGGGAGCCACCACTGATCCCGGGAACTATCGACCTATTAGCCTGATGAGCCTGGTCTGCAAGGCCATAGAACGTATCATCATGGAACTCATAAACAAAGACACTGGTAACCTCCACACTCTGGATCCCACCCAGTTCGGGTTTGTGAAAGGCAGATCATGCCTCCTGAACCTGATCGACTTATTTGAGGCAGTCACCAAAGCCATGGATGAGGGTAAGGTGGTTCACACAGCCTATCTTGACCTCGCCAAGGCTTTCGACACCATCTCCCATTCTGGAATTATAGCTAAGCTCACTAAACTAGGTACACATCCCTATGTCACAAGATGGGTTGCCAACTGGCTCACTGACAGAACCCACACTGTAAAAGTTGCAGACTCCAAATCTGACCTCAAAGCAGTGGCAAGTGGAGTACCACAGGGTTCCATCCTGGGACCTTTCCTGTTTGGTATCTGAAGTACAGGATAACACAGAAGGCCTCTGGCTAACGAAGTTCGCAGATGACTGCAAACTAGGAGCCATAGTCAAGTCCCCAAATGATGTGGACATCCTACAGAAGGGCCTCACTGAGACAGATGCCTGGTGTCAGAGCCATGGCCTCAAGCTCAATGCCAAAAAGTGCAGTGTCATCCCCTTCGGTAAAAACTCTGTACCCATGAACTACCAGATAGGCAGCAATCTACTTAACAGCAAATGCATGATAAGAGACATTGGGAAGTCCTTCTACGTGGCACACATTATCATAAAAGGGTTCTCATCCAGGAAAAAAGAGGTAATTGTTCCCCTCTACTCGTCACTCATTAGACCCATTATAGAGTACAACGCCCTTTTTGGAATGTACCTCACAAGACATCTGGAACAGCTGGAAAGGCCACAGACGTACCTCACAAAGAGGATTACTGGCCTCAAACAAATGCCCTACACTGACTGCCTCAAAAAACTCCAGCTTTACTCCATAGCATATGGCCTACTCCGAGGTGATCTCGGCCTAACATATAAAGCTATGTCAAACCCAGTGCTGTTGGACATGCTACACCTAAAGAAATCCCAATCCCTCCAAGCCACACAGTCTAGGGACCTAAACCTTGTCACCACAATAAATAGGACACGCTGGAGGGATAGATTCCTGTCCCAGAGACTTCCTATACTCTGGAACAAGCTACCCATCTATGTCAAGCAAAGGTCTTCATTAGCACTCTTCAAGAAAAGTCTTGATGAGTGGATGGGAAATAGGAAATGCACCCCAGGGATCACTTCTGTGTCTCTGCTGGACAGTGGCACAGGAAAATAACTTTCTTGGGTGGCATAAGCTATGGAACCTTGCTGGCTAGGCTTATGTAGGCCCTTGGGCCGATAGCCTAGTACCTACCTATAAACTTATGAATGAAAATAGATTTTTATATATTCTGAAAGGGTTTGTAGATATATATTTTTTAAAAAAAAGTTTCAATAATGTCTTAATGGCTTGTGGATCAACTATGTGTTTTCATTGGTTAATTACTGCAAATGGACAATTTGTGAGGGTACTTAAGCTGTTATTCATTATTTGAATTTTACAACTCTGATGATGCCTAGGGAACCTGAGGTGAAAGTGCTTAGTTGTTGTGCTATTTGCCTCTATTTGTGTGATTAAAGCAGTTTTTATTTCCAGTGGAGTGTTGCAATGTTTTTCATCATTTTTATTGGTTTTTGCCCTTTGGCTTTGGACATTTTTGGACATCTGCATGTCACCCTATCTATGAGGGGCACAGGTCGTAAACCAGAGGTGAATTTCCAGTTACCCGTATATTCATTCAGATTACACTTGTATAGTATAAGAGCAGAACTTTGCTTTGTGAGAATGGAGGAAGGAGCTGTAGAAGTAGAATTCTGTGTGATACATATCCAGCTGACCAATGTTGTATATTTATTTTGCAGAAGATATTGAGATCTCTTGAGCAGATGTTTATGCCACCACTGGACTTGCAAATGTGAAAATGTTCTGACAGGATAGGGTCTGTTGAGGTTCTGTATGGAAGTATTGGTCTGTTCTCAGTAGCCTTTACAATGTGGAAAACAGGGACAACACTTTGAGATGATCTGCATGGATTTTATGATTAAGCCCTTAATTTTCTAACTGAGGAAACATTATAGTCAATCCAGTCATGACAAGTGTTTGGCTCAAGGATCAGCCTAATGAGTGCTGAGTACAGTACAGTTGAATGATTACATCCCTGAACCTGGACTTCATACCTTTAGATACAAGCTGTGCAATGAAACAAGGACTTCCTTGCAATAGGGATATGTGGTGATAAAGGGACAGTTCATTTTTGACATAGGTTCCTAGATCACTGACTGTGGAATTCATTTTCATGGGTGCGTTGTCAATGTGATAGTTACAATCAGAGTTATGCTTAGTGAAGGATACAATTACACATTTCTTAGCTCTTAGTTTTAGTCCATGATTTTGTCCCCAGCTGTTTGTTTAGGACAGGCCCTGTTAGAGGATCATGATTTCCTCTGGGGAGATAATGGCACCAGGTTTGTAGCCATCTGCAAAGTTGGTCAGCCACAAACCCTGTACGCTAGCTTTGACCTCCAAGAAGTAACTGACAAAGAGGAGTGGCCAAAGCACTGACTCCTGAGATATACCATTAGTGATGGCATTCATTGTACTGGCTTGTTGTGTTGAGGTTGAATCATTTCATGGCAATGTAAGGGGAGAACTATGAAGCCATGCACCATGGTGATGCATCACATGTGTTCTACCTTATAACTAATGACACTCATTACCTGGACAGTGACACAACCATAGGTGCCTGCAAATAATACTAATGCTGCCTTACCAGTGGTCTGTGTAGTGTGATGATGAATGATCTGAGCCTAATGATCTTGCATCTGGATTATCTCATAGCTGCAGACTACATGGCCTGTGGAAACAAACTGGATGGTAGCTTCAATGTGCTTCATGAACCAACCTGTGAAAGTGACATATGCCAAGAGCAATCTCATTAGCATTGTTTCCTTTCTATGCCAATGCTCCAGGCCACTGTAGAGTGGGTGCATGTATCACATAAGACCTGGAGCACACTCACCAGCTCCACAATGTTGTAATTAGCAGCTGTCTGTACCTGGATTACTGACCTGCACATTCAGTGCTTGATGCTTAATGTCATACATATATGAGGAACAGTGCTTGGACCTGGTAGCACTCCACCCTCTCACCAAACATCTCTTCACTATGGTGGGCACATCTACCTTGGAGGTAGCATACATATCAGACACTGTGTGGGCTGAAATCACAGGTGTGTCCCATATAAGACTCTCAGTTGCAAGATGTCTGTCATTCTCTACTAAAGCTGTGTTCTCAGATGGTAAAAATCTGGTTCCACTTTAATGGCGGATATGGATGACACCTTCTCCTAGACAGTGCATTATGTCATCAGAACATGCCACTTGTATGTTATCATCATCAGCCATGGGTGCTCTGCTGACTTCAGCCTCATGTTATCCTGTCACACCAAACCTTCCCAGAATGAAAGCTGCGTAAATCATTGTCATTCTGCACACATATGCATCCATATCTCCATGTAGCATGTATAGTGGTACACATAGAAATGGTATTATAAAACATATTGGAAGATATATTTGTTTAGTAGGATATTGCACTTGTAAAACAGAGGTGCCTGGAAAGCTATGTATGCAGGAATGCTGTCATTAGTCCCTCTCTTAAGTTATGCAGTGGTATGTGCTATTGTCCACTATAGTGGGCATTACTAACCCAGTGCTTCCCTTACTGACACATTGGTGGCTTGTGCCAGGCCTGTTGCCACATCTAAGCCACTCACAGGAAAGAGGATCTAATCCCCAGGTGAGTGAGTGACACCACAAAATCCCTGACATTTGTCAGCCTTTTCTGTGTTGGTCCTGTTGGAGTTCAACCCCCTGTGGTACACCTGTCTGCCATGATGTCCCATGCCTTTTTCTTTGTACAGAATGTAACATCAGTAACCCTCAGCTGCACCTGTTGTAAGGACTTGTTCTGGTTTCCCACAGCATTCACATTCTACACCCATTCTTACCAAATTTGATCCTGGTATTACTTGTCTGAAGCACTTTTGGCCAGGTGATGCATGCCATGTCTGATGAACATCTGCAATAGCATTCATTGTCCTGGCTAGTGAACTTTCCTAGGCATTGTCTCCCTTGAGTGGTAATGACAGTATGTGTACATCTATGAACAAAAACATGTCAGTTATGAATGCATATGCAATCTGTTGACATGCATAGGATTATGACCATGGCCTCCCTTTTCAGTATGGACCTGGTTAACAGCTGCAGTTAGTGCTCTGCACAGTCTCAACCACTCCCATATGGTATTGTAATCATATGGCTCTGGACCACCCATTACACACACACACACACACACACACACACACACACACACACACACACACACACACACACACACACACACACACACACACACACACACACACACATCATATGACCTGTAATCCTTGTAGTATCCTGTGTTTAGTGCTTGCTACTCCTATATAAACAGCCAGACACTAATTATTAATGTGACAATCAAATGTGATAGAATTCCAGTTACACATACAGTAAGACATGCCTGAACCTTTCTAACAACCACTATATATTTTGCACTTGTTGATGAGCTACTTTACCAGGTAGGATTTAGAAAGCAAATCTCAAATCTTCTACTAAAATTCCTCTCTATCTCAGTTGTAAACCAAGTTGCACAAAATACCGACTTTGTTTTTTATCATGCTAACAGTTGATAGTTAGCATTGCAATTAGCAAATTACATTAGATGATAATAATTTCTTTGAACTGCTTTCTGAATACAAGGTACTGTTTGCAGATATTGAGGCCAGTTGTACATGCACCTTTCAATACAAGACATTTGTCCTCTATGCTTGTAAATAAGTCATGCACATATGTAGCTCTGCTGTGCAGCAGCATGCCACATGACATGTGATTCACAAACTTGTGTCTGTGCACATAAGGCTAACATTATGATCTTTGAATTAACATATTATGTGGCTATGACTGCTTCTGGGAACTGTTAAAAGCAGGACACCCACATTTGTTTCATGGAGAGCAGGATTTTCTCGTTCTTCCTGTGTAAGGCTTTTAAATTGTGTCTCAGGGCCACTACAGTACCTTATCGAAGAAGGATGATACCTGTTACTAGCTGCCACAAAAGTTGAGTGATACCACTGACATCACCAATCCTGGCGAACAGCATCATCACTAGTATGATAACCTGATTCAACATCAACCTGATCTGCTCTGTTATTGGGAGACAGACATTCAGGAAAATGATCCAGAGATATGCTGTAAACAAGTTTCCTTTTGTTTTGCACCATTGTCATGTGCAGTTTTGTACAAGTATGCCTAATGGTATGTGCATTATTTCTCAGCTGCTGAAGAACAACGATTTAACGTGTTTGGGGGACATAGAAAGTGAAAACCCCTCATCATGTAGTAGGATGTGCATGTGTTCTGTGGTGGACCAATGTACAACTAAAATGTTGTTTTATAATATGTGGTTTTGCAAAAGTCTCATCCTTGTGCAGATCCATTTGTAGATGAGGAGAGAGAGGAATGGCTACACTCTCCTCATGATTAATCACCAACTCCACCTGGCAGTGGGTCACCTATGCCCACCAGGTCTGCCTCACAGAAGGTGGGGGTGGTCCCCCTACTGCAGGTAATGTGGAAGGGTCACAGGTGTTCTCCATATATCTCTGTCACGAAGGGGCAGTGACAGCTACTATCCTGTAGGGGTAATGGAAGTACTGTCCAGTACTATCACATTCTGAGGTGTGAATGTTGGCTGCTGCAAAGGAGCATTGGTAGCTGGGATCCCACACTGGCACCATGGAGTAACTTCTGATGTGACTTCAGAGTTGTGTAACTATCAAACATGCTGACTGTGCCTCTGAAAGAACAACCTCCCATAATATTGGCCATGCAGGTGAGTGATGTCTTGGTTTAGTTGACTCTGGGTTGGTCTGGCAACCAACCATGCCAAGACCCCACCTTATACCCCCCACTGCTCCCTCCTCTATTTCCAAATCCTTGTTCATTGTTTAATCCTCCCTGTCACAAAAGGAGATACTGCCAGCCCAGCTATCTGGAATTTTGTAAATAATGATATATAATTTGCAAATAGCAACATGATTTATACAGCAGTATGACAAAGAGAGATACTGCCAGCTGTCTGGAATTTTGTAAATGGTTAGGTGTCATGAATGTCAACATGCTTCATGTAAGACGCTCATGTTACAAATGTATTAGAACTGTATGTTATTTGTATATCAAGCTGCTGATACAGAAGTGTGTGTTGAAAAAGTATTTTAGAAAGTACTGAGCTGAAAGATGTAACCACAGTGTACCCTACTGGATTAGAACAGAAATGTATCTGTACTATTGTAACTGTTTAGATGTATATATTTTAACAATGGAAACTGGAACACCAAAGGTTAACTTCAGAAAAATAGCTGAAATTAAATTACTTTATAGCCATGCAATAAAAGGATGTTATCTTCCAGTTTCAGTGCAGTAACAAACACAATGTCTAGAACTAGAGGTTCGCTGTATTGTCTTGGAAGTGTTTTTATTGTTTTATTACTTCCAGTGTCTGCCTTTAATCTAAGAAAAGCCTTGTCTATGTATTTTCACACACATATGCTAAATGTACCAGCTGCATCAATGGGGGTTTTACCTGGGATAGAGTCAGATGACAAGAAGTTATGTCACCCTGCAAGCTATCCCAGCAGTAATATTTGAGATATTAATTTAAGAACTCTGTGAGAGAGACTGAGTATTCTGTATTTTGTATTTGACCTGACTGCATCAAGACTCACTCACCACATCTGCCTTGTTGGTCTGTAAGTAAGTTAACTAGGATATGGTAATTCTCTAGATATAACCAGGAATATAGAAAAGGTTAATTTAGATGTTTTTCTTTATTTATTTGAAACTGTCCTGCAATGTTGATTTAAATATTTCCTGTGATTTTGAACTCTGATGTTACCTTGATTGCACTCTGAGTATTTTCTTGTTCTTTTATTATTTATTATTAAATATATTAAACCTTTAATTGTGGCTGATATTTGTGAGACATTTTTAAGTTCTGAGAGTACTTGCATATTTATTTGGTGACACTGTGTAGGCCACTCCTAATAGGCCCCCTCTTGGTCAAACTACCATTTGTATTAACAGTAACATTACACTGTAAGATTGGACAGCCTTTGTTAAGGGCCTTAAAGTAGCTGATAAGTATGTGGCTGATGGCAGTGATAACTATCTTATACTCTGGGCAGAAGGGAGCATAGCTAGTAAACCTGTGCCAGCCTTTCCCATGTGTGTGTGTATAAATGAAACCTCAAAGAGTGTGTGTGCCAGCTACTTGGGCAGGGACACAAAGCACTGATTGGACAGAGAGGATGCTGGAGGTCTTGGCGTGGCCACTCAGCTGAGATCTCAACTCTATAGCTGTCCCAGTGGGGAGTCTTACTTGGGATCAGGAGAAAGAGGGAGAAACCAGCCCCGGATTGACTGTGGTCTCTGTGTGCTCTTAAGGGGAAATTGCACTTGATGCAGGGAGCTGCATCTGTAAATACTATGTGTGTAACTTGTCATCCTCCCAGTGTACATCCCCCACTGGTGCTAGTGGTGAGGAATGAGGCTCCTTCATTACTGAGCCATGGGTGGGGCGTCACAACCCCCATCAACAATTGTCCACTATATGTAGGAGTCATTGTGTCTATCTACTATCCTTTCCACATTTTGCATGCATGACAGTCCTGCCTGTGTCTCTGTTCTGTTTGTCTGTCTGCACCTACTACTTATCCATCTCCCAGTATCCCACCCACAGCCGTACCTTAGTAACTAACCCCTCTATCTGTCACTTTCGGCAATAAAAGTAGTTCTTTCTAATAAATCCCCTTCTCCCCCAATGTATGCCTTAGGATTACATTTCTATGTTTGCCTCTGCCTGCTCTTCTGGCCTTTCTTGGTTTTGTACCTGCATCATTTCTTCCACATTTATCTGATGAACAGGGTGCAAGTTTATCGTCCTCACCTAAAGTGGTCTATTTGTTGGCTGCTGTTCTGACCTGTGCTGCTTTCTTGCGACAATATGCTGCTTGTTGATATTATGTACTGCTGTGTTGCACACAATGACTTACACTGCCTTGGGCATGCTAGCATACCTTTACCCTGATGTCATTCACTCCACCCATGTGGGCTGTTGTAGCACTCACTGCAAGTGACAGATGCTACAACAACTGTTTTTCATGTTATCTCTGCACCTCTGCTTCATTTTGTGGTCCTTTGCTTGGCATGCTGGCATTTCTTCCTGCCTGCAACATTTGTAATTAGCCCCACACAGTGGAACTCCTTGAGCATTAGTTTTATGAAGTGCTTAGCACCGTAGGCTGACTTCCATCCAAGGTATTACATTCTTTATCATAGGGAATGCTACAGTATGAGAAATAAGACTTTGTTAATGAATAAATGAAGTGGCATATATCTTCATGCATTAATGACATTTCAAAGTACTGCCTATTGTTTTGTGGTAGATCCACTTTGGTACTATCTTTAAAGTCAGGCAAGTCATAGTAGAAGAAGTTGTTACTTTCCCTTTTCACTGAGTTTGTGTTATGTTAGAGGTACCATATTTATAGACTGGGGTATGGGGAAGATCCCCCTATTGGGGGATGATGGGAGTTGCAGTTGTTATGCTACAATTGTCTATTGAGTTTTCAGTGGTGTATTAAACTAGAATGCTGCATGTTTGCATTACTTTGAGCTTTCAGTACTTTCGTTAGAATATTTTGAGCCCCTGTTTTCTAAGGCTTGCGTTTATATTAAACTTTCTTCTTTTTCTTATTTCAGGAACATTTTCAAGCGTATCGGATTTAAAGGACCTAGAGGTTTCATCAGTGTAAAATGCCCAGTAACTACAGTTGGGTATGTATGTTATTTAGTCATTATTAAATGCAATCAGTTGTCTGATCCAGTAAATGTTAATAAAACAGACTGAAGACAATTATTTAATTCTGCAAATATGTTTGTGAATAATACAATGGGCATGTAGAAAAGAGCCAGTAGGTCCCTTCTCTATTTTTACTTGGCCAAGAAAATGGTTATATAGTATGAATATTTTGCTATACTGCATAAAAAGTATAGTCAGCCTGAATGTGTTTCTTAACTATACCTGTTGCTCTGATATAAACAACATGTACTAAAGCTCTTCTTATTGATTTGGGCATTTATTTTCCACAGCTTTTTTACCTTAGTTTCCAAGGTTAAGCTTAGTGAAGGTCTTGGATATAATGTAAATCAAAACCAACTCCTCTATATCAAGTTTGACATGACAGTTCTGCTGGCAGAATGACGGAGTCATTTCCCATTGCCATTCCATCAATACAAGTGCAAAGAGTAAATCAGCTAAAGGGAGTTTTTCCAGTCTGTGCTATGCAACAGTAATATGGCAGAATGAAATTGTAATGATAATTCCTTTATGACATTTCCATCTATGTCTGTGTCATACAGATGAAGTCATCATGGTTTTTATTTTGGCAGGATGCTGTATCTATAAGACATACCATATCATTCTGTGTCTCCAACAAAAGAACAGTCTTTTGTTTGACATACTATAGCTTAAATTATTTGCTTCAGTGGCATTCTACATAGAGAGGGCACTTAATGACCCACAAGCATCCTAACCAGTTTGTTCACCACCTTCTCCAGAACAAAGGCCCAGGATGTGATATATACCATTAGTTTCCAAAAGAAGTGCAGTATCTTGCTGGTTCAGTGGCATGCTTAGTGTAAGTTAAACAGCTGTAAAAGCAGCCTATAACTGAATTGCGTTAGTAAGGTGCTGATAGCATTCTGGGAAAAGATGATTTTTTTTTTTTAATTCATTGAGTACAGCTCTCCCTTCAGCATGTACCTGACCAGGTACTTGAAACAGCTTGAGAGACCACAGATATTCTTCATAAAAAGAATACAGGGAGTAAACAACAAGTCCTGTGTGAACTGTCTCAGAGCCCTATCCCTGTACCCGGTCTTCTACAGACTGCTGTGCAGTAATATGTGCCAAGCCTAAAAGGCATCCTCTGATCCCATACTCTGTGGATGCTTGATGTATACAAGCCTATATCATAATTGTAAAATTCCCTGGGGCATTGACACATGTCAGCAAAATTTTAGTAAATTTGGAGTAAGCTTGGTTAGGCTTAAAATGGCTCTTGGGCCAATAGCCCAGTAATCAGCAATGCACCTGTGAAAGTATTTGTTGTCTGGGTAAACCCACTAGATGCCTGTGCCCCTTATCACTGGCAACCCAACAGCACTGCCTAGTAAAGTGGGTTCTCAGAGTCACACAGCATGCAAATGGAGGTGAAAGGAATCAAACCCTGTACCCAGGACTACATGAAGCAGCTCATTAGCAACTCAGAGCGTTAGTCCCATGTACTAACTGCCAGACATACCAGGCTGAAAAGGGGTAACCTGAGGAGGGAGTTGGCAGCATGATCAATTGCAAATGTAGAGGGATGTCCTTGAATAAAGACGAAAATTTCTCATAATGTGGGAGATGGTAATGAGAACCCTTGGATAATAAGAATTTAGTAATAGCCCTTGACTGGATGTGGATAATGATGTGTTTACACATGACTGTCATGATTTCATTGTGATAGCAAAGCCTGAGTAATACAATTAATAAAACACCCATGAGTAAACCAGCATTACTCAGACACAAACAAAAATAAAAACCTCGGTCACTCATGGCAGATAGATAAAATATAAATTTATTGTTAAAAGGACGAAAAGTAAGCGCTTTCATGGTTCAGCATAGCTGCTTCATCAGACTTCAGTTACTAACTGAAAACATACCCTTTATATAAACACAATTAAAATTTGAAACCAATTAAGAATAAAAGCAATGGAAACCTCCAAAGTATATATATACATATACATATAAATCCTCACATTAAAAAACTAGTGTTTCAGACATCTAGATTTTAAAAAGGGTTTCAAAGAAACCTTATTATTTAGAACAGGAGGCTTATCAGCCTGTAAGCGCATGATCCATTTTTGTTCTGTTTCTTCAGTTTTATTACACAGATCACCACCTCTGTTATTTACACCTATATTCTCAATGACAAAGAATTGGAACTCATAATCTTGTCCTTCTCTCAAAACATGCTGTGCAAGTGCATTGGTTTCTTATCTGTATGTCCCTGTAATGTTCAAGGATTCTATCCTTCAACATTCAATTGTTTTTTCCTATGTAGAATGCAAAACAAACATTACAGAAACAAAAATAAACCACGTTCCTAGTTCTGCAATCAGCATAATATTTAAACTCAATCTTAAACTTCGTAGGAGGATGTTCAAAATGACTGCCTATATAGATGTGCTTACATGCAGAACAGTTTCTACAGTCCCTATCCTATCAGATTGCATTACAGTGCATTTATTAGATTTATAACATAATTGTTTCTTCAAAGAGCAATTATTCTTGAAGGAAAAAAGGGGGGTATCATGAATTACATCCTATAGTTCTTCCACAGCATGTAGAACATTCCAATTCTTTTTAATCACTTCACAGGTTTTATTAATGTCATTCGAGAAGGGAAGAACTATTCTAAGAGGTTCACAGTCATTCTGCCTGCAGTCTGCTGTAGTGTTAAGATCAGTCACAGTCGTGTCACTAAAATACGGTCTACATTTAAAACCTCTTTCATTCCAAGCAGCCTTTATACATTCATCTATTTCACATTCGTTATACTCCCTATCTAAAAATTCTTGTTTTAATTCTTTTCAGGGCTGTCTCAAGATATACATCATTGTTATGGATTCGCATTATCCTAAACACTTGCCCTTTTAACACATTCCTTTTAACATGTCTTGGGTACATGCTACTGTAATGTAACAGACTGTTTATTCTGGCCGGCTTCCTATACAATCTTGTTTCAAAAATATTCAGCCTTTCCTTGTTGACCTTTATATCTAAAACTCAATTTCAGAATCTGAAAATGTATATGTAAATTTAAGGAAATGAGTAGTGTTGACAAATAGGCAACAAAATCTTTAAGTTCATCAGCAGTACCATCCCACAGTAGAAACAGGTCATCCACAAAACGTATATACCATATGACGTGTTTACTTAAAGCATTTTCGTCAAAGATAAAATCTAACTCCCATTGGACCAAATAGAAGTTGGCATAACTGTTGGCACAAGGAGTGCCCATTGCTACGCCAACCTTCTGTAAATAAAATGCATCGTTAAACATAAAAGCATTGTTTTCTAGAATCATCTCAAGTAAAGTACTAATGAGTGATATTTTTTCTATGTCCCAGTTCTTATGGGTCAAATATTTCTCTGTGTTGGCTATGCCCCAATCATTAGGGATCACAGTAAACAATGATTCTATGTCTAAAGTTACAAGTAGACATTCTGTCTTAAGATTCCAAGTTTCACTATGCAGCATTTCCAAAAACATTTTCGTGTCTTTCAGGATAGTATGACAGCTCTCTAGAAGTGGATGTAGCTGTTTCTCCACATAGATAGAAAGAGGTTCAGTGACCCATTCTCTACCTGAGACAATAGGTCTCAGGGGAGGAGGGGTCAGGTGTTTATGTACCTTAGACAGCCCACATATATTCGGTATCATAGGATGTTCAACATTAAAATAGTCAAACAGAGGTTCAGTGATCCTATTCGTTAAAAGTAGGTCAAAAATTAAAAAGTGTATTTTATCTATAATGCCCTTAATAATCTGGGCACTAATACTAACATAGGTGTTAACATCATTCAATAGTGTTTTCATTTGCTGTATGTACATGTCTCTGTTCATGACAACCACACTGCCTCCTTTATCTGCTGGCCTAATCTCTATGTCAGACATACCTTTTAGTTCACTTAAGGCAGAACTTTCATCGAAAGACATATTAAAAAATATAGCATCATTACATTCAGAATGTATTTTACGAATTTCTCTCTCACACAAATCAATAAATTCTTCCACCATTGGATATGATGGTGGGATAAATGTACTGGGGTTTCTAAATGTAACAGTGTTCTCAGAGTGAGTGTTAAACATAACCTTTAAATTCAAATTGCGACCAAACAGTTTCAGGCATTTCAAGGTTTCTACAAGATCTCCGCGCTGAGCAGGAATAAAATTTAGTCCTTTAGATAGCAGCGAGATCTGAGAGTCAGTCAGCAAATATGAAGAAATGTTGATGACTAAACTTGCATTTTCCATCTGCACTCTTGATTCTCTGGATAATTTGTGCTCTCTTATCACTGCGGTCTGCCATTCCTGCCCCTGCTCTTCGATTGGTTCTGTATAAGGAGCGAGTCCTTCAGCAAAAAAACATTAATTTGTGTTAAGACCATCGGTCTCCTTAAACATTATAGGGACATACGCAATAGAAAAGAAACCAATGCACTTGCACAGCACTTGCACAGCATGTTTTGAGAGAAGGACAAGATCATGAGTTCAGATTCTTTGTCAGTGAGAATAACAGAGGTGGTGATCTGTGTAATAAAACTGAAGAAATAGAACAAAAATGGATCATACATTTAAAGGCTGATAAGCCTCCTGGTCTAAATAATAAGGTTTCTTTGAAACCCCTTTTAAAATCTAGATGTCTGAAACACTATTTTTTTAATGTGAGGATTTATATATATATATACACACACACACACACACACACACACACACACACACACACACACACTTAGGATGATTCCGTTGCTTTTATTCTTAATTGGTTTCAATTGTCATTAATTATGTTGTTTTAATTGTGTTTATATAAAGGGTATGTTTTCAGTTAGTAACTGAAGTCTGATGAAGCAGCTATGCTGAACCGCGAAAGCACTTACTTTTGGTCCTTTTAACAATACATTTATATTTTATTTATCTGCCGTGAGTGACCAAGGTTTTTATTTTTGTTTACTTCTGTACTTTTTACCTTCATTAGTCACTTTCCTTGTGGGAGAGTCCTGTTGCTTTTTATTACTAAGACACAGTCTGAATTATTGTTGTTATGCAATGTCATTATTTAAAATAAAAAAGAATCCCTTTCATTTTTAAAAACACCATTGCATCATCCAGTAGTGTTACTGGGGAGTGAACAGGGCAATCCCCTAGGGTTCTGTTTTGTCCAGGCGCAATTCACACACCCGCTATCAAATAAAAAGTATATATATGTGTGTGTGTGTGTGTGTGTGTGTGTGTGTGTGTGTGTGTGTGTGTGTAATTATTATTTTAAGTTTCCTTTAAGGGAAATGACATGCAAACATCCTTAATGGACACCTGAGATGCTTTTGTATTCCTTTCACTTACATCATTTTGCTTGGGCACTGACAGTAAAAGGCCTGTGACTGGCTTTGCAGGTAGATGGGGCAATGCTGAGGTCAAGAAAGACAGTGTATTGGGCTATGTCATTGGTGCTCTAAATGAGCTGATGATTGTAATGTTTTCCAGAATCTAAACCGCTTGCTGTGGGGACATTTGGTATGAGACTAGGAGAGAAGAAAGGACTAAGTGTATCAAATAAGCAGGATTAATTACTAGTATGCTTCTTGTCCTTACTTGGACAGACTGCTGAAGGGATAAATTAGAGGGGGGAAACATTTCATTTTGGTACTTGTGCAAACTTGCTGAGACTGCTGAAGGGGTTTGAAAAGGTCATTTGGCAGAAATGGTTCATGTTAGGGCTTGTGCAAATTTGGAGACACTACTGAAGGGGTCATTGGGAAAGCATTTTGTTATGGTGCTTGTGCACACTTGGACAGACTGCTGAAGGAGTCCCAAGGGGGAATATCTCAATTTAGCACTTGTGCAAACCTGGAGACTGCTAAAGGGGTCATTGTGGGAAATGATTCATTTTGGTGCTTGTACAAACTAGGAGAGACTGGTGAAGGGGTCATTGGCTATCTGTTTCATTTAGTGCTTGAGCATACTTGGACAGACAGCTGAAGAGATCATTGGGGGAAGTGTTTCATTTTGGTGCTTTTGCATACCTGGGCAGACTGCTGAAGGAGTTGTTGGGGGAAATGTTTCATTTTGCTGCTTGTGTATTCTTGAACAGACATCTGAAGGGGTTGTTGGGAGAAATGTTTTACTTGTTGCTTGTACATACATGGACAAACTATTGATGGGTTGTTGGGGAAATGTTTTACTTGTTGCTTGTACATACATGGACAAACTATTGATGGGTTGTTGGGGAATGTTTTACTTGTTGCTTGTACATACATGGACAAACTATTGATGGGTTGTTGGGGACATGTTTTACTTGTTGCTTGTACATACATGGACAAACTATTGATGGGTTGTTGGGGAAATGTT
This sequence comes from Protopterus annectens, assembly GCF_019279795.1. Lineage (NCBI taxonomy): Eukaryota > Metazoa > Chordata > Ceratodontiformes > Protopteridae > Protopterus > Protopterus annectens. Next base: position 1,921,380,286 of record NC_056725.1, read on the forward strand.
TCATTTTGCTGCTTGTGTATTCTTGAACAGACATCTGAAGGGGTTGTTGGGAGAAATGTTTTACTTGTTGCTTGTACATACATGGACAAACTATTGATGGGTTGTTGGGGAATGTTTTACTTGTTGCTTGTACATACATGGACAAACTATTGATGGGTCGTTGGGGAAATGTTTCATTTGGTGACATTTACATACTTGTACATACATGGACAAACTATTGATGGGTTGTTGGGGAAATGTTTCATTTGGTGACATTTACATACTTGTACATACATGGACAAACTATTGATGGGTTGTTGGGGAAATGTTTCATTTGGTGACATTTACATACTTGTACATACATGGACAAACTATTGATGGGTTGTTGGGGAAATGTTTCATTTGGTGACATTTACATACTTGTACATACATGGACAAACTATTGATGGGTTGTTGGGGAAATGTTTCATTTGGTGACATTTACATACTTGTACATACATGGACAAACTATTGATGGGTTGTTGGGGAAATGTTTCATTTGGTGACATTTACATACTTGTACATACATGGACAAACTATTGATGGGTTGTTGGGGACATGTTTCATTTGGTGACATTTACATACTTGTACATACATGGACAAACTATTGATGGGTTGTTGGGGAAATGTTTCATTTGGTGACATTTACATACTTGTACATACATGGACAAACTATTGATGGGTTGTTGGGGAAATGTTTCATTTGGTGACATTTACATACTTGTACATACATGGACAAACTATTGATGGGTTGTTGGGGACATGTTTCATTTGGTGACATTTACATACTTGTGCATACTTGGTGAAATGGCTAAAGATGTCATTGGAGGGAAATGTTATGTTTTGTTTTTGTGTCACTTGGTGCTTGTGCACACATGGACAAACTACTAAAGGAGTTATTGGGGAATGTTTCATTTTGGTGTTATTTAAGTGTTTGTGCATACTTGGAGAAATGTCTGAAGGGGTTGTTGAGGAAAATGCTTCATTTTGATGTCGTCTGAGTTCTTGCGCATATATAGACAAACTACTAAAAGTATTGCCAGGACATTTAGAAAAAGAAAGCAAGCAATGTAGCACAGCCAAGCATAATTTTAATATACATTCTTCTTGATTTTTAAAATAAGGATATAGTAAATGCAATCACAGAAGACGGAGCCTCTTGATAATCAGGCTCACTGAAATTTAAGTGTTTTTGCAAGAGGGGCAGGATCCCCTGTAATGTTGGGGTGAGACACTCACACCTTCCAAATTTACAGTATATTCCTAGTTTCTTCTTGGTCATTGTAAAAAATAGCATATGTCTGTCTCCCACGAAAGCAGTTTCAGGGGGGCATACTTCCCAACCTCTTAGCACAAGAAATCTGGACAAAGCCTGAAATAAGGGGGTCAAGTGACGAAAAATAGGGACAGCTTTAAATATTGCTTTTCTAAAGTTTAAACATAGAAAGTTTGTAGAATAACAAGATTTCTATTAGTGTGCATTTTTGAAGGAAGTGAAATCTGAAAACACAAATATGTGTCATTATGAGTTCTGTCCTCTCCAATTTTGCTAGAAAACCACAAATTTTATGTGGTGAAAATCTGGACATTCTGCAAAAATCTGGACAGTTGAGAGGTATGGAGGGGCCAGGGCTAAATATTCAACACATGTAATACTTTGAAAGTCCGTTTGTTGCCTCGGTGAACAAAGGAGAAAAGTCAATCAGAAATGTGTCTTCACTGTATTTTATATTCTTACTAGACTTCTTGAGGTTTCCATTCAAGTACCTTAAAATAACCATTATTACTGCAAATTTGCAGAATAACAAATTGTGCTTCCCAAAGTATTATACTGTATTTCTGAGCCACATATTTGTGTAGAGTTTTGGAAACCTTTCTTCTTCCTTTGGTGTTTAAGCAGCTGAAGAGTATCATAAAATAGAATAGGTATATGTAATGCAGTATACAAATAGTTATTGGATTTGATATTCAGGATCATTACTGTTTTTTGTAAAGTGCGTGTTATAACTAAACGATTAGCTCAGACACTTTCTTTATTGATGACTAGCATGTGAATTAGATACAGACCTATCATATTTTGTTTTGTGCAGTAACAAGAGTCATGTGTGTGTGTGTGTGTGTGTGTGTGTGTGTGTGTGTGTGTGTGTGTGTGTGTGTGTGTGTGTGTGTGTGTGTGTGTGTGTGTGTGCATGCGTGTGTGTGTGTGTGTGTGTGTGTGTGTGTGTGTGTGTGTCTACATTAATAGGTTAGCCGTGTTGTATTGTGACTGGTTATGCATCACATAACAGTTATATGATCATCTCTGAAAATGCATTAAACTTTCAATAAAACTTCTTGTTTGGAGAGGCTTTTGAGTATCTTGGTCTGTTATGTTTTAGTGAAAGTTGTTGTCAAGGCAATTTTTACCACTCTGTAAAAAAAATGTTTTTGCTCTGTAAGTGGGGGGGGGGGGGGTGGCACCAAATGAGGGTCTCATCCTGGGATCTAAATAGCCTAGCTACTGCTCTGATATCACCAAATGCCCTGCTGTTTTACTCTTCCTTGCATCATCTTCTTCATTGGGTGAGATCATATCTGAAAATACATTAAACTTTCAATAAAACGTCTTGTTTGGACAGGCTTTTTGAGCATCTTGGTCTGTTATGTTTTTGTGAAAGTAGCTGTCAAGGCAATTTTTACCACTCTGTAAAAACATTTTTTTTTTTGCTTTGTAGGTGGGGGGGGTGGTATCAAATGACTGTCTCATCCTGGGATCTAAATAACCTAGCTACTCCTCTGATATCACCAAATGCCCTGCTGTTTTACTCTTCTTTGCATCATCTTCTTCATTGGGTGAAAATGGCTTTATAATGCACAGCACATGCATGCTACATGTACTGGCTTTAGGATCCACTATACATGTGTGGGGTTTGTACTGGTTTTATAATGTACTGCACATATTTGGGACATGCACTGACACTATAATGCACCGCGAACATGTGGGATATATATTGGATTTGTATTGCACTGTAGATGTGCGGGACGTGTACTTGTTTGCACTGCACTGCACATGCACATGCATAGTACTAAAGCTAAATGTCAAAAAGAGCATTATTGTAGCCATTGAGAAACTCCCTATCACATTGACAGTATACTTTGAACAGTCTATAGATCTGAGAACATATGTAGACAGTCACCCAGCTTGTATCTACTGTTGTGAGGAAGTCTTTCTACATTGCTAAACTTATCAGCAAAGGGATAGCACCTCTGCCAAGAGATGTCCTTTACCCACTGTACTCAGCCCTCATTGTGCCCATCATTGAGTATAATGCCCCTTTGGTATGTACCTGTCCAGGCAAATGCAAAACTGTAGTCTGCACAGATGCCTGCAGACTTCCAACATCACAGAGGTGACACTGGAGTCCTTTTTTTAAACGTTTTTAGTGCATCACTTTTCATGTGCCTCTGGAGAAGGTAGAAATTGTCTTCTATCCTCTTATTAGCTGCATTTCTTTTCTCCACTTATTAAAGTAGGGAGCACAGAGAGTGTAGCTGCTGTTCTCAACAACTACATCCACCAGGCCACTCCAGTGGTGTAGAGGGTTAAAGCCCCGACTACTTCACACCCATCCCAGAATTAATTAGTTTCTCGAGGGACTGCCAGAGCATCAGGGAAGGGATGGGCTTGCCCATCCAAGATGAGATGGTGCTCATTGACAAGTTCCCTAAGAGGAGGCATGGTCCAAAGAAGGGAGTTGTACGTGGACACAATCAATGAGCCTGGGAGGGCAGGGAAAGGGAGTGGTTATAAGACAAATCAACCCTAATGGAAGCACAGACAAGCCGAGCCCCCAGAAAACCCTATGGATCCACAACTGGCTGCACAAAAAAACAGAGTAAGTCAGGTGAGGTTGGAGAGTAGCTGATAGACCCAGCATGGACATTGGGTACCAGGGACTGGAACAGTAAACATGAGGTCTGAGGTTACCAGAATAAATAAATACCTACAGACACCAGTCTTATTCCTGTGTATAATGCTAGATTTACAATGGGCACACTGATTGCTGTGGTCAGTCATCATATACACTGTTTAATGCTCTGGTCAGTCAGCATGTACATCATTGAATGCTGTGGTCAGACAGTGTGCACCTTGTTGAATATCGTAGTTAGTCAGCACGCACATTGTTAAATGCTGTGGTCAGTCAGTATTCTCACTGTTGAATGCTATCGTCAGACAACATACACTTTGTTGAATGTTGTGGTCAGTCAGTATGCACCTTTTTGAATGCTGTGGTCAGACAGTATACACCTTGTTAAATGTTGTGGTAAGTCAGCAAGCATATTGTTCAATGCTGTGGTCAGATGGTATGTACCTTGTTGAATGTCGTGGTAAGTCAGCAAGCGCATTGTTGAATGATGTGGTCAGACAGCATGCACCTTGTTGAATGTCATCAGTCAGCATGCACATTATTGAATGCTGTGGTCACTCAACATTCTCACTGTTGAATGCTGTGATCAGACAACATACACCTTGTTGAATGATGTGGTCAGTCAGCATGCACCTTGTTGAATGTTGTGGTCAGACACTATGCACCTTACTGAATGTCGTGGTCAGTCAGCATGCATATTGTTGAATGCTGCTGTCAATCAGCATGCACATTATTGAATATTGATGAGATAACATTGTATAATATTGCCAGAAATGAGAGAGGGAACTTTTTAAAATGAATATGCATATATAGATAATCTTGGAGAAGGAGGGACAAGACAATGAACATATACTTTACAGATTGGGTGGTGGGTTTGGCAGTATCCTAGACAGGAGCATTACTGAACATTATGTTGAGGAGTATACAGTTTGTGTACACTATGCCTTAACAGAGCTTTCTGGTGAGTAAGCAGACCAAGGAGACTGCTATGCTACCAGGTACCATATTAATACATCCATGAGTTAGGCAGACTAGTCAATGCAATGACATCCAAAGCAAGTCTGGCTTATGCAACACTATTTGTACATTGATTTATGAGTGTTTTTTTTTTTCAAATCGTTCCTGTAATACAAAATGTTTATTTCAGGTTGACATGGAGTGCATAAATTCAAAAACTGTCCTAGTATTGGAGAAATATTATGAGTACCAATTAAAGGTAACAAGTAAGTTTCTGAGAGATTGAAATTTGTGTCCTGTCACATATTCTAGTGGGTCTACTTTGTTTTGTTGAATCTCATTTCACTGAATTTCATTTCACCCAGACCACTTCACTGAAAACACAAATTACTGAAAACTCATTTCACTGACTCTCATTTGACTGAACTGCAGTTAGTATATATGGCACTGTGTAGAGTTCTGTAAGGCAAATAAAAGGTATATGCCATTTTTACCACTGTAGTGTGATGCTGGAGTTAGTATATATAGTTGGGGGGGGGCACAGCCTTCCCACATTGGGGGGTGTGGGGGTTTAGCCGCCCACCTTGTTTATTTTAAATTCTATTTTACCAAAAACTTCAAAGCAATACATTTTAAACAATAGACATGCATAGTTGCAACACCAGTGACTAACTCTCCAGAAGACAATACATACTCTAACTAAGTAGGGGCTATGCCTCCCACACCCCCTAATGTGGGGAGCTGTGCCCCCCACCCCCCAACTATATAAACTACCTCCAGAATTGCATTACTGTGGGAAAAATAGCACATACCTTTTACTTGCCTTACAGTACTCTACACACTGCCATATATACTAACTGTAGTTCAGTGAAATGAGATTCAGTGAAATAAGATTTCAGTAATTTTGAGTTTTCAGTGAAGTGGTTAGGGTGAAATGAAATTCAGTGAAATGAGATTCAACAAAACAAAGCAGAACCATTCTAGTACATTCTAACCAAGATATATAACCTAAGATTCTCCAAAAGCTGATTATATATAAAGCAAATAAAAAAAATCACATTGTAGTATCATTCTTAGACTTTATTTCATAGTTTTATAATCATACTATATGATTTTTCACACTCAAAATTTTACATAAATGAACCATGTAATGTTTTCCTTCAGCACTACCTCATATATTACTCAACATTTTAGATAATATATGTTTTTCTTTCATAGACAGACAACACTTGTATCAGTATTTCAGTACATGGGATTTTTATTGCAGTTACCTAAGCAAACCACCATTACAAATTACAGATATAAAAGAACAAAATGAAGCAACATGGATGGCTTGAGGAGTATTTTTTTTTATACTGAACAGAAATCAGACTATTGGAAAAACCATCCTAAAAAAGTTGTGCTTTCAAAATTTTAAGAGAATTCATGCATGTTTTATACACTTATGAGACCATTGCTAAGAAAAAAAAAATATGTGAGTTATTTTGACATAAAATAAAAGGCCTAAAAACTACCATAGGAATGTAAGGCTAGGTTTCTTAACATCCTCACAGACTGATATCCTTGTAAGTATTTATGAACCTATGAAGATACAACATGTCATCTTTTGGATAAGTAAGATTTGTACTTTCTCCAACAGATAGAAAAGTGGACAGCCTAACTGGGCCAAATGGACCTTATCAATGTTTTATTTCTATGAGTCTGTACTTTTATTTCTATGAGTCTGTGTTGGCTTACAACCCACAGCCATTGTTATGTTTAATCTCTTAATTAAAGGCTGACCTATGGCATGACTCATTGATGGATCCTGAAGTGATTTCATAATTCAGACCTAAAGACGCATGTCCATTAACAGTTATAAATGTTTCCTTTACGTGTAGAGGAGCTTCATGTTGGTTAAGATTTCCTTCCCATTTCTTCTTATGCACTGCCTTTTCACTTCTGAGACAAGTCAAGGAATGCATACATACCAAATGTTAATATGATAAATGCCCACAGTTGCAGGATGATACAGAGATATATAATAAGTATGACACTATTTCAGACATATTTGAGGGTTCAGAAAAAACTTTAGCATTCACTAAGGGCTTCAGTAAAAAGACCTTGTTTCTCTGATGCAGAAATATATTCAGAAACATATTAGCTGCATTGAGGCAAAAAATCATTGTCTGCTAATTTGCATGTCTCTGAATCACTGTTACTATGGAAAGTACAAATCAGCACATTCCTGTGGTAGTTAATTGTGGCAGCCAATGCATCATGTTAGCACAGTCACTCCCTCCCCCATTCACTGTCCTATACACAATACATACTTTTAAACTGACAGACACACACACACACACACACACACACACACACACACACACGCATGCATGCATAAACACAAATAAAGCCCCTTCCCCACTCGATCACACTCAGGGAAGCACTCATCCAATCACCCCCTGCCTCCCTAAACATACACACCTAAGCTACCCCGACTACATTACTGCAGAAACATCCTCAATGAGTCACACATCCTCACTCAAAGAGTCACACATGCAGCCCCTCACACACACACACACACACACACACACACACACACACACACACACACACACACACACACACAGATACACTAACACAACCTAACCAGAGCAGCAACACTAATTTACCCCTGACTGCATAAATGTCTTACTGAGGCAGTTTGGCAGGAGACTACATAGTTAATTAGCACGTCTCTTCCTCAGGCTGCCTCATTAGCATCTAGCATGGCTTGTGGAGGCAACCCACCATGTGGCTGCACGACTTCGTGCAAATGACTGCAGCAGTGCTGTCTTTGAATACAAAAAAGTTGCCATAAGGTGTACATCTCATGTCCACCTCATTGTAGCTTTTCTGAATTTAGGCATAATAGTTTATGATCAAGTAAAGCATGGATATAATGCAGACTGCAGCTTAGAGAAGTAGTAAAATGCAGACCTAGAGCTCATGAGGGCATATAAATTAGAAAGATTATTTCAAAATCTCACTAGCGTGTGTAGAAGTTAGCAGATAAATGCATTTTGCTAAAAAGCCAGAGATATAATATTGTAAAACCAAGTTAATCTGGGGGAAAGAAACTGATTAACTATTCTCACATGACCTAATGTCTGACTGACAAAGGAAATGACAACAATTTGACCACAGCAAGAAAGAAAGTAGTAGTAGTAGGTAGTTTGAAAGAAATGAGTGGTGATATGTGTACATTTTCAGTCCCAGAAGTATTGGGGTGGTTCTTTACAAATTATGCTCCATCAGTGTCTCATGGAATGAAGTATCTCAGAAAAGGGTGCGATTGTAACACGTACTACGAACAGCCAGATAATTATGTCCATGGTCGACAGATGTAGGGATAGCACTGCATTTAACACTGGTTGTGCACACCACAGGGAAGTCAGACTATGAATTGCAAATTAGCATGCTATGCTTTGTGACATTTCTCATTTGCAACTCATTTTTCAGGCCCTGTACATTAGCATAAATGGCCTCTATGAATCTTGCCCTTACTATGCTCATTTGCAAGTATCATTAATCTCCCTGTCGCATTTGCTCAAGCGATTATGAATACCAGCCTAACTAAGGTTAGCTATCACTCACGGTTGCAGATGCACACACACCTGTAGCACTGGGATGCATGTTACTAAGCCAGGATCTGTACAAAATGCACATTCTCTTTGAACATATGATCCCATAGATTCTCTTGAACTGAATTAAATTGTCAATTAGTCTGATATTATCTGGGGTATTATTCCAAAAGGTTGTTGCAAGTTTTTTGAAAGCTCTTTCAGTAATAAAAAGTTTGAAATGGAAGCTAATTAATGAAATTCCTTACAATCCTCAAAAAATGTAGAATTGTTCCCTGAAAGCCAGTTTAAATTGCAGAGCAGAGCAGTATCTGGCATGCAGTAATTTAAATGCAAGTGCAATTAGGGACAGTAATGCACTCACTGTAATCACTAAGCCAGTTGCATTTATGTTGTGTGATGTACTGATGCTACTGCCCTGATGAATGAATCTCAGTATTTTGTTTTCTGTTGTTTATCATACAGAAGTATTCTGAGGAGAAAGTAGTACAGTAAAAGGGAAGCCTCTGTTGTCAGGAGGTAATAGCTGTTGATGCATGAATAGTGTCCTGATATTCACTTGTGCCTAGAAAATAAATAGAAAATGCATCCCTTGTCATACAATGACTAAAACAGATATTTAAAAGAAATTATTTGAGAAATTTTAGTACATATCTTGGACACTTGGCGAACGTGCCTGAGAAAGAATAATAGGGTATGTGTGTGCTTTACATAAAATCTCATGAACTGCTATAAAAATAAATCTTTTCCCAAATAATATAGCTGAAATATCTTAATATGAAGGGAGAAAACAAAGTCCCAAATAATTTAGCATGTTAGTCTAGTTGAAAATAAAACTTGTTAAAAAGAGATATTTTGGAGGACTAGTTTCTATTAGAATATATATATTTGTTTGTCTACCTGAGGGATAATTTATTTAGTTATTGTTTAAAAATGGCCAGGTAAGTATTCTGATTTCAAGGAAACTTCAGGGACTACCAAGTGAGCAATATGTCAGCCTATGATGTTTGGATACCTCTGAAACACTAATAGAGAACAGCCTCTGCCTCCTAACACAAAGCACTAAAAGATTTGTTTGTTATTTAACTAATTAGTAGATCATATGTAAATGTTTTCTACTTCACAAGTTTGTACGTATTGCCAAACATTCTATTAGCAGCATTAGCATTAGAATAGTAGTTAAATGTTAATCACTGTATATGTATAAATACATACAGATGTTAATGTCACATAATGCCATAATCATTGTTTTTGTGCCACTGATTCCTAGAAAGTGTTAGCATTTCTGGAATCTGCATAAAATTCTACATATTCTGTACATTATGTATCCGTTACCGATCAGTATATGCATTATATGTCCTTCGCTAGTTGTATGGGAATGTTCATTAGTGCTATAAATTATCATATAAACCACATAAGTTATTCACAAAAAAAATACAAGGAGTAAACAAAAAGTCCTATGCAGACCATCATGAAGCCTTGTCTGTGTACTCACTCTTGTACAGACTGCTGCATGCTGATCTATACCTGGCTTACAAGGCATCATCTGATCCCATATTAATGGATTTGTTCCACATCTGCAAGACAAATAGCATCAGAAATACCAGATCTAAAGACCTAAACCTTGCCTGCAACATAAACAGGACAAGTTAGAGGGACTGGTATGTGTTTCAAAGGTTATCCTTTGCCTGGATCAGGCTTCCAATCCATGTGAAGCCAACGTCATACCTAACACGATTCAAATGTAACTTGGAGCAATGGATGGAAAGTTACAAATGTACCCCTGATTTGGTACCTGTGTTCCTAATGGACAGGAGCAGCCTAGCAACACTTGATGTGTACAATCCTAATCATCGTCAATATCATCATTATCATCAATCACCTTTTTCCCATTGTCTAGCTAAGGTTGGACTGCTGTTTTCACTGTCGCCATCTTTCTTGATTCAATGCTACCATCCAACCTTCTTCAACACTCATGTCTGACTGTTGTAGATCTTCTCTCACACAATCCATCCACCTCTTTGCTGGATACCCTTGTTTCCTCTTACCTTCTTCCTGTCTGTCCCAAATCTTTTTTACCAGATGGTCTACTGATTTTCTGCACATGTGCCTGAACCACCATTATCAGTTTCTGTTTGCTAATGTAATCTATCACCAGTACGAACAGCAGTGGGCTCACAGCTGAACTTTGTTGCGCACCATCTCCCAATAGGAACCCCTCTGTGAGACTGAACACGGTCCATACTTGAATCATTGAGTCCTTGTACATAGCCTGCACTAATTCTACCAGTATTTCTGGGACTTCAAAGCACTGCAGGACTGTCCAAAGTAGCTTTCTTGGGACCTTGTTGTATGGTTTCTCCAAGTCTAGGAATGTCCATCTGGAATCTTTCCTCAACTCTAGCATCTTCTCAACTATCTGTCTCACTGCAAACATTGGGTCAGTTGCATTGGATCCTGATTTGAATCTGAACTGTCCATCTCCCATCTTTCATTCTACTGCTCTGTGTGTTTATTAGTCACCATCTCCAGAACTTTCATGCACTATGACAGAAATTTGATACCTCTGTACTGCCCACAGTTGTGGATGTCCCCTTTTGAGTTGTACACTGGCAAGAGTATGCTTTTTCTCCAGTCATCTGGGATACCCCTTTCTCTCCACACTGCTATGAGTACTGTCAGGAGCCATTTCTTCCCCATCTCACCCAGCATTACTATCATATCTGCTGTAACCTCATCTGAGCCTGCTGCTTTCCCTGACTTCATTTTTCCATAGTGCCGTTCTTACCTCTTCTATTGTGGGCTCCTCTTCTTCTGTCATTGTAAGCTGTGTCTAGGGCAGTACAGCTTCTGTGAGGTTTTCTTCATTCATTTGCCCATGGCAAATTCGTTTGGAAATTGACGAATTGTTATGGCAGATTAGGACTAGGGCTCACATATTCCCTGGTATTAATGAGGGACTATCAATTAAATGTGTTTTAAAATGGCTATCTCACAATAGGTAGATATTATAATCTACTATTGTAGTTTAGTAATTTTCGCAGTAACTGTGATTACATCTAGCTGATTAATACGTATATTTATATTTATGTTCTCCTAATTGCTCATGATTTTCAATCAAATTCACTATGGGTAATGAGTTAGTGTATTCGGTTTTCATGGATATTTTACTATTATTAATAATTGTTTACATGTAATAAGTTTTAAACAGGTTGGCCTGAATATTGAGTCTAAGATCTTTACTATTTTAAGTGCTATATAGTGGTAATGACTCATAATCAAATCTGCTATGATTATGGATTTTGTGTATTCGGCCATCTTTACTGATATTTCTATTATTATCAATAATTGGTATACATAATAGGTTTTAAACAGGTTGGTTGAATCATTGTGTATAAGAACTTTTTCATTTCAAGTGTTATTTAGTTCTTTTTTATATTCGCACCTGTGTACACATGGTTTTGTGCAGGCTAGTCACGCAATATAATTGCTGCAAAACAATGGTTGGGGCTGTTTGTTTTTTAGCCTGCCCAGTATGTTTATTTTAGTTGTGCCGTACCTTAAAAGTCTAAGTTTGTTTTGACAAAGGCATTTATGTATTGTGACGTGTATATTTGTTATTCATAACCCAAGCAACATGCATTTGTGATTTAAGTAATTTATTGAAGCTAATACATCTCAGTTTAGACATCGCATTAGGGGTGTTTTCGGTTTGGCATCAAAACCTGTAAGCCTCACTTAGTTTGAGTATTGTATTGGCATTTGGTACTCACACACGCTTTTCTTATGGTGTAGTGCAACATGACATTTTTAAACACTAACTTGAAATGTATGTAATCAACTGTTACACACTTGTTTTTGGTTATATTTATTGCACTATCTACTAGCATTTATTAACGATGATTTATTTGTTTTTATCCTATATCCTGAAGTTATGGCCTTTTAAGGTTGTCATGGAGCTTTTTTCATTTAGCAATGCACTTTAACATGATAGGTCTACTGTTTTTAATTGTATAGTATAAGACATCTCTTGCAATCTCGTGGTTTGTCTGATGAAGGCGGGTTACTTTAACTTGCCGAAAGCGCTTAAAGAAAGACTACTATTTGGATTTTAATACCACTTGTATCAGTTTTTGTAACATTAAAGCTGTGTTTACCAGCTCTCCTATTGTGTGCAGTCCGCTCTTTTAGCAGTTTCATTCAGAAACTCTTGGAAGTACTCCTTTCATTTACCTTTGATATCCTTTGGACTGGTGAGTAAGTTACTGCTGGCATCCCTTATGAAGGATGACTGACTATCTTCAACCATAAAATTCCTTGTGTATTAAAACATGTCAGCAATATTTTGTCAAATCTGTGGTAACCTTGGCTAGGATTAAAATTACTCTCTATGCAATAGCCTAGTAACTACCTACACACCTTTGAACCTGTGAAGAGTAATTATCTTTATATAATGCTGCTGTGATGTACAGTGGTAAAAGCAGGCACATGGATTGCTTTATTTGCCAAATGCCTATGAATAAATTGTATTAAAAGCCTGTAAACACTGTCTAAGTCAACATAAAATATAAATCAAAGTGTAAAAACGGGGAAAGTACTTGAGGGCAAGTTGGCAAGCATCCTCTTCAAGGTCCTGGCTCCATTTTTTTCATAGGGCATATGCATATTTGTCTGCAGATATCTGCACCTGTTGGAGCTACATGGGGTACAGCTTGATTGCACTGAATGACTAATCTGGATAGCTTCGTTTTTCACCACTCTCCTATCCCCTCTGGGAAACTCTCATCAGAATGAAAACTAAAATCACTGTTCAAACATTATCTGGATCAGAAGTCTGTTAGATGAAGGCTGTAATCCTGAGAACAATAAAGTCTTTTAAAGAACTCCATTTAACTCATTACAGTTGAGTGACGGTTCTTCTGCAATCACATTCTGCTAATGCTTCTAAGCATCAAATATTGATTGTTCATATTTGTATTAATAATTCCAAAGCCATGCTACATACAACATATTAAAATATTGCATCGTAAAGCTTACACAGTAGCAAACACAGCTGTATTGATATGTGACCTCTGTCTAATGTAGGTAAACAGATATTATTTGTTGTCCATATAATATTTACTTATATTGTCATAAATTTCATTTTTTTTTTTAATATCTCGACAACCAAGCAGCATAGATAGAACTGCTTAGCCTCATATGAAAGCTCTCAGCTAGATGAACAAAATGTTAACAATATGTGTGTAACTTGAATAGTTGTTGAGATATCGCAAGTTGTTTGCAAAATATTACAAACATAGTAGTTACTGTGTTCACTGTGATTTATAAAATCCAGTTTAATACTTTGACCCTAAAGAATACTACCAGTATACAAAATAGTTTGTGCCGAAGTTTGCCATTTGCACTTCTTTAAACCCCTCTGGTTCCTGGGAGATGAGCATTTGTTTAAAATGTGAGAACATGGTTTGATGTGTTCAAAAAGCTTACACTGCACCCATTGGAAGTTCCAGTGCAAGCTTCCAGAGCTCCACTGGAGGGAATAAGTTAAGTTTGGGTCTTTTTCCATTGAAATATAAGGGAGTTAGACCAAGAGATTAAGAAATAGAGGCTCTCAAGCAGCATTCTTAGGTGAAAAAACTGTTTACAGCTTTCGCAATATTCCACAGTGCTTTCTTCACCTGCAAGAGAAAAGGCATGTTTATGTGTAGAGACTGGTGTCCATGCAGCTATGTAGAAGCATTGCACTACTGTGCTGAGATACTCTTGCCCTTATACAGTATGGATTTCCAAGTTTTACCTCCTCAATAACCAAATCTCTTGAGTAACCTAAGCCTAGAGGTACCAGCTATGACAAAACTAACTTTTTCACTGAAGACACAGCCTTAGGGGAGATTGAATTTGTTTTTCATATGTTAATCTTTGAAAAACCCTTTTTGAAAAGCATTACATATTCATGAGTCTTAAGAATGTAAATTTTTTTTTTAGGATCAGTACTAGAGCTATGTAGAACTGATAATAACAAAAAAAACAACAAATGTTCCTTCCAGGTGATGACTGCTACTCAATTACACAAGAAATAATCCTACAACTGTAGTTCTCAGGAATGGCAGTGCACATTTGGTGACCGGCAACCCCAAACTCTGAGAAATATCATTATGTCTTTGAAAGTGTAACAGTTTTCAGTATAGTTCAGGTATGAATTTCCCATATGGAACATTTAAGTTCAGCACCTACATACTGCATATTGCACACGTTGTACATTTATGATAACACATAAGCATCTGCTTGTGCTATGTTGTCTCTGTCTGTACAGTACATTGCAATATACTTGTGCTATAGGACTTCATACATGCATGCAGCAGTTATTCTTTATATAATGCAAAGCACGTATAGAAACAGCAGTGCCCATTCCTGATATGAAGCAGTATGGGCATTTGACAAGTGTTAAGTGCTCACTGCCAGGATGTATATATGTTTGTGTGCACTATCACACTAAAGCATGTATACTAGTGTAACACTCTCTCACCTGTCAGCTCTGTACTAGAGTTTCTACTATAAATCACCAACTTCCAGAAAGCTGATGGTACAAATTACCAGAAGCAAAGCCCAAAACACAGAAGGATGATATTTTTAATTTTAAACATTTTTTAACAAGGGAGCAAGCCCTCAGTACCACCTAATGTGGAGAGGTCACTCCATAAACTTATATATGCCAATGTTATGGTCACATCAACTTAAAGAAGGGCGAGATCTCCCAAAACAAGTAAATCATTGTCAGTGCACACTTGGAAATCACACTGGCAATGATTTCTTATGGTAAAGTGTTCGATGTTCTGTGTCTCAACTTTTTTTCTGTAGAAACATGGAAATGAAGTTTGAGGATTTCCTCCTCAACCACCTGTGCTGGAGCCCTGCATTAGATATGCACTGTACTTTTACATTTAACTCTGTGCTCTGTATCTCTTATATATCTTTTGATTTGTTCTTCCAACCATGCCAGTATGGGTAGGTAATAAGATGTGGAAAATATTTTCCACTGCAGTAGTCAGACAGATGCTTAAGTAGAAAACATAAGAATGCTCAAGTCTCTGTCAAATGCTGTAAAGGGTACTTTTTGTGAATAGTCTACCCTGGTACTGGTATTTTTGCAGTTAAACTATAGAAATTTGCAGGTAAATGCTGGTGGTCATGATATTACACACAATCCATGAAGCAAAATAACAAGAAGGACATCATCTGCCAAGCTGTACTTTTGACAGTTTCACAAAAGATACACAAGGAACATACAGGTTTAGGTATAATGTGGATTTAATGTTATCATGTTTTAAATGGGGCAATGTTTAGGTATAATGTGGATTTAATGTTATCATGTTTTAAATGGGGCAAATGTTAGTGGGTAGCATCTATACACTCACTCCACCACAGCACTCATTCTTTGAATGATAGTCAACTTGTTCAAAATATTCATTCACTTGACATGTTTTTAAGAAAATTCTTGTGAGGTTGAAGGTCAGTCAAGAAAAAATATCATCTCTGACATAATGGATAGAGAGGATGCTAATTGTTATCTCACTCCTTGAGATGAAGAATGAATAAATGATACAAAGGAAAATCCATATTTATCTGAAGTTAATACAGCTGTATTTTGGGAAGGCAGCTGTGTACATTATTAGGACTAATGAAGAAACTCTAAGTAAGAAGGAAGAAGAAAAATGAGTGAGTGAGTGAGTGAGTGAGTGAGTGAGTGAGTGAGTGAGTGAGTGAGTGAGTGAGTGAGTGAGTGAGTGAGTGAGTGAACAAATAGATAGACAGATATACAAAATGAAAGACAATGTCCTGAGCCAGACAGCTGCAGAGTAAAGAAAATGAAGGCCGAGAGGGAACTATCTGAACTCCATGTAGAAGCAAGGAGAAAGGCCTGGAAGTGCATATAATGAAGAGCTACATTGCAAGACAGAAGACATGCAACACTAAGAAGAAGAGAGTTAAATCTACCTTTTTAAAGTACACTAACAGGAGGAAAGTCAATTAAGAAGAGAAGAAAAGAAACAAAAGAGCTGCAGAAGAAATAGAATGCGAGTAAGGGAATTATTACTCTATGGAAATAAGTGAAAAAAACACAGATTAGAGGAAAATGCAATGCAGAGCAGTAGAAAAATATATATGTGGTAGGACTTATTTAAAAATCATATTTAGTTCTTTGCTAAAGCGGACCCAGGAAAGAAACACAGACCTGGAAAGAATTATGAAAAATAATGTAGATGGAGGTTGTTTGTTTCTGGTGAATGCAGAAGGACAAGACAAAAGCAAGAAGCAAAGAACTACAGAATCCAAGAGCATGTGGTTATAGGGTGAATTAAAGGATGATGGTTGGTGTGCGGTAACAGATATGGAACATGATACAATGAGAAAAATTCTGCCTCAGAAATGCAGGGACTAGACAGAGCACTTGGAATGGTCAACAGGTACACAAACAAACCTGTGCTACTATTTATCAGACTTCTTTGAACAGACTTAGGTTCATAGGTTCATAGGTTCATACTAGGCTATCTGCCCTAGGGCATTTATAAGCCTAGCCAGAATGTGTTTGGCTTTTGCTAGCCATTTTAAATGAATTTTGCTATGCCCTTTTATGAGATTAGTATACTGTGCCTCTGTCTAACAGTGACACAGAAGTGATACCCGGGGTAAACCTACGATCTCCCATCCACTCATCAAGATTCCTCTTGAAGAGAGTCAATGAGGGACTCTGCCTAACCTGGACTGGGATTTTATTCCAGAGTGAAGGGAGCCTCGATTTTATGGTTATGAATCTGTCCCTCCAACATGTCCTATTTATTTCAGTGCTGAGGTTCAAGTCTCTCGAGCGCATAGCTCGATGGGATTTGGATTTTCTGAGGTGCAGCATGTCCATTAATTCCGGGTTGGACATGGCTTTATACGTCAGGCACAGATCGCGTCTGAACAGGCGGTATGCCATTGAGTAGAGCTGGAGTTTCTTTAACCGGGCAACATATGGCATCTGTTTGAGCCCTTTGATCCTCTTGGTGAGGTACTTTTGGGGTCTTTCCAGTTGCTGCAGATGTCTGGTAAGGTACATCCCAAAAGGGGCATTCTACTCAATTATGGGCCTGATGAGGGATGAGTAAAGAGGCACGATGACCTCCCCTGATCTAGATGTGAATCCTTTCATGATTAGGTGGGCTATATAAAATGTTTTTCTAACCACTTTGGCCACGTGGTTGTCAAATGAGAGATTGCTATCAACTTGGGTCCCCAGGTCCCTAATTACTTAGTTTCATAGTTTCATAGTATAGTACTAGGCTATCTGCCCTGGGCATTTGTAAGCCTAGCCATAGTGATGTGGCTTTTGCCACCCCATGAAATGGTACAAAAATGTACAGAATAAATCTAGAATACTGTGCCTCTGTCTAGTAGTGACACAATGAAGGTCCCCTTATATAATAGAATTAGTTTACTGTGCCCCTGTCTAGTAGTGACACAGATGTGACCCCTGGGGTAAACTTACGATCTCCCATCCACTCATCAAGATTTCTCTTGAAGAGAGTCAGTGAGGGGCTCTGCCTAATACTAACTAGGATCCTGTTCCAAAGCATGGAAAGCCTCTGGGTTATGAATCTATCCCTCCAGCATGTCCTATTCATACTTGTGCCAAGGTTTAAGTCTTTAGCTCTCGTGGTCCTGATGGATTTAGATTTTTTGAGGTGGAGCATGTCCATCAGATCCTGATTGGACATGGCCTTGTACGTCAGGCAGAGATCACCTCTGAGCAGGCGGTATGCTACTGAATAGAGCTGAAGTTTCTTTAGTCTGGCAGAATAAGACATATGTTGGAGACCCTTGATCCTTTTGGTGAGGTACTTTTGTGGTCTCTCCAGCTGTTGCAAATGCCGGGTGAGGTACATACCAAATGGGGCATTGTACTCAATCATGGGTCTGATGAGGGAGGAATATAGGGGTACAATGACATCCTTGGATCTGGATGTGAATCCCTTCATGATGAGGTGTGCAAGGTAGAATGTTTTTCTAACCACTTTGGCAACGTGGGTGCCAAATGAGAGGTCGCTGTCTACTTGGGTCCCTAGGTCTCTGATTACATTTTCCATACTCAGTGGGTTGCTGTCTGTGTGATAATTTGTGGGTACTTTGTTTTTTCCAAAAGGGTGGGACACCTCTTGTGACTGGCTTTGAGTCTGACATTGCTCCAGCGATTTTAACTTTATGGGTTCTGTCCTTTAGCCAGTTCTGTACTTAATGGATTACCACCTATGTGGTAATTTGTGGGCACTTTGTTTTTGCCAAAGGGGATGACTATACACTTTTTGGCATTTAGCTTGAGGCCATGGCTCTGGCACCAGTTATCTGTTTCTATGAGGCCCTTTTGGAGGATGCTTGTGTCAGCTGGAGAGTCGATTATGGTGCCCAGTTTGCAGTCATCTGCGAACTTGGTCAGCCACAGTCCTTCCGTGTTGGCCTGTACCTCCGAGAAATATATACCGAACAAGAGAGGTCCCAGGACTGAGCCTTGTGGGACACCACTTGTAACTGGTTTGGAGTCTGACATGGCTCCAGCAATTCTAACCATGTGGGTTCTGTCCTTGAGCCAGTTTGCAATCCATCTAGTGACATAGGGGTTTATATTTAAGCTGGTGAGAGTTTCCACAAAAAGTATGCAAAGCTTTTTGCATTTTCTGCCATAGCAGTCACTTGAAAAATGTGAATCATATGGCAAAATCTTGCAGAGGCAATACATTACCAAACAAACAAACAAAAAAAATCATGAATGGCTTATTTTCCCTGGTCATGTGCAGTGCATAATATTACTTGACATTGACTCGATGAGACCTAGCCATTCTAAACTAATAATTTCCTTTTGTTTGTGATCCTAGCTCTGCAATCAATTCAGGTACATGATTAACAGCGTTGAATCAGGCTTGACATTTGAATAAGTGCTGATACACAAGTGCTGTGAAAGCTAGCTTGCTATAAGCCACACGCAGTAAATCTTATAATAATACTCCAACTCATTTTCCATGGCAATCAGTTCACATATATTTACATTAATAAATGCACCAAAAGGAAATAAAAAATACAAATGTATTATTTAGTAAACAACTTTTGTGCTGCAAGATTCTTTTAATATTTTAAATGTACTGAGAGATCATAACAGTGATAATATATTACAATGACAGGATGTTGGATAGTACACATTCAAGACCATGAAAGCAGCACATATATTTACCTGATCGAGATTAGTCAAATACTATTACAACTCACACAAAGTCATGCATGTAGAAACAAATTCCACATCTAACTGTTAAAGCTAAAACAAAAAGGATGTCAGCTAAGAAAACAGTATTTTCCACAATCCATCTTTTAGTATGAATGAATCATTTATGCATAGCTATGGCATTCTGTCAAGGTACATCAATTATTGTTTTTCTTCCCAGACTGACCCATTTAATCTTGAAAAAAAAGATAGCTTGCACGGAAAAAGTATTTAAGCAAAGCAGAAATATTTAAAGCTACAAAAATGAGGTAACCATATTATTATTAAGATTCGCTGGTACTGAAGCAGAATCTATAATGCTTAATGCTTACTCTGTTTTTATAGCAAATGACTCAATGGGTTATAAAAGCCTGTTTGAATCCTGCCTTGGCTTTGTGCTACAGTTACATGAAAAGTCAGAAAGCACCATGATGAACTTCAACATGGAGCTGGCTCAATACCGACTCAAACAATCAAGATCACTGCTGTTTGTGGAATAACACTTTGTTGACATTTGAAATGTTGTATACCTTTAACCAAACATCTGCAGTGTTGATACTTTACATTGGTTGTTGCTTTGCTACATTGATACTTTACATTGGTTGTTGCTTTGCTGCATATACGGCTTAATGCAATCGCTAATAGATTCATAAATTCATAGATTGTTACTAGGCTAATGAACAGGGGGTGCCCTTCTAAGCATAGACAAGTTTTCTCAAAAGAATAATGCTGTCCTGTATCCGAGCAGAACATTGACAGCTAGGCATTTATAAGCTACAACTGTTCATAAGGGGGATGGGTGCCAGCCACAGTTTAAATTACCTATTCCCCATCCACTGGTCTAAAACAGGTACTTTGTTTTTCTTAAATTTTCCCTTTGTCCACATTTATGTGGCACTAGAAACCGTATGATTTGTGCAGTTTCTTAAGTTGTGATGTTTTGTGTTTCATTGTTATTGAATTCAGACATTTAAGGCTTGGCATTTTGAACATGATTTTGTAAGATTTGTTGTTTTGATACAAATCCATCTGTTCAGTAGTGTGTCTTTCGGCTTTTCCCGGTTAGGGGTCACCACAGCGGTACTCCGGTCCGCTAATGATTGGCAGTTGATTTTTATGTGCTGAGTTACCAGCCCTGACGCACAAACTTCAATGAAGGTACGCCCATTCACGCATGTCTCCACGCAGAAGACGCTCTAACTGAGAATCGAACCAGGCAGCGTCTTACTGTGAGGCGACAAACTGAAAAAACAGAAAGAAGTTTAGAAGGGGTCCAGTTGCAGAAGTGACACAGAAGCATGTCACTGCTTAAGTCTGATAAGCAAACCCAATGAAAGACAGCACAGTGAGATCCCAGTCCTGGAATGCATTGTCCTTGAGATGTAACATGCCAAAAAATGTTGTCAACCAGATCCACTGAGATTATCAGTGCTTACAGATTTTTTTTAATTAATTAATATATGACAACACATATGGAGGCCTGACCTAGAAGACAGAACCAGTTAGCAGTGCATGAACCAGAGTTGACAGACATGAAGAAGAGAATAAAGCAGTAGGCATCAGATTATTACCCTCAAGGGTACAGTCTCAGAGAGCAGTGCTGTGCTTATGGTGGACGACTACACCTAACATTGGGAGAAAGTGCTAAACAGGAAGAGCTACTCGAGATGTCCCTGCAGGGGGTACTACAAGTAGCAATAGCAGTAGCTGTAGGGGTAGAGCAATCATCATCTGGGAGTGAGTATTGACAAACCACACACACACACACACACACACACACACACACACACACACACACACACACACACACACACACACACACACACACACACACACACACACAAATCTGTAGATATAAATAGCTGTCTCTACCTCTCTCTAAATATAGATAGCTCTATCTACCTATTTTTATATGTATGTATGTGTGTGTGTGTGTGTGTGTGTGTGTGTGTGTGTGTGTGTGTGTGTGTGTGTGTGTACACAGGCTTACACATCAGTACAGCTATCTATATGAAATTCTATTAGCAATAATCAAAAAAGACAATTGCCAAAACTCATAACATCAATCACGCTTTACCAAAAGTACCTTCACTTGAATATGAAGTTAAAAAGCACACAAAAAATCTTTTTTTCTCTTTTTCTGCAGTTGTGCTACCATGAAGTTAATATATTTAATTGAAGGAGTGTGATGAGCAAAGTTCCCATAGGATGGGTGCAGGGGAGCTTAGTACCCTGCAAAAGAAAAAAAAAAGAAATTTTGAAAGAACATTTGCTATATATTGCCATTGTAAAACAAACACGCTAGTGCTTACAGACCAGTTGGTGGCAGGCTAACTCATTGGTCCTCTTTCCTCCCTACCCAGCCCACCCAGTGAAAGGCTCACAATGCTAGAAGGCTGCTACAACTGCTGATACCCTGTGGCAGCTATTACAGTGATTTTTTTTCACAAAAGCAAGTACTTCTCAGCTAGAAATATAAGGACTAACTCATCGGACCTCTTTCCTCTCTACCCAACCCACCCAGTGAAAGGCTTGCAAAGCTAAAAGGCTGCTACAACTGGTGATACCCTGTGGCAGCTATAACAGTGTTTTTTTTTTTCACAAAAACAAGTACTTCTCAGCTAGAAATATAAGGTTAATAATTCTATTTACATGTATCCTATGCAATAAGGACTTTTAGTGTTTGTTACAACCTGCACGGGAACTGCAGCACTAGCTACCAAATAGCACAAATCTTCCCTAGTCCTTTTATTACAAATAGCTGTAGAAAACTAGGAAAGTGTGTTAAAGTGCTTACTTTTACTGTGTCTCACTTACCCTAATAAACCTGCACGACTGTTCTTCCCTGACCAACACAAACAGCTTGGCTCTGCTGTAGTCTTTGGTCAGGCCGAAAACATCGCGATAGCAGGTCCTATAGTCACTGTACTATATTGCCTAGCAACCAGGAAATTGGAGCCAAAGTTTTAAAAACCCTCACTTCGCATCATTTCTAGCCATTGTAAAACAAACACGCTAGTGCTTGCGGACCCGTTGGCAGCGGTAAGAATACTGTTATAATTATTCTACTTTATTCTTAAATGTGCCAGTGACTGTATGCCATTAATGTAACTTGCACAGAATATTTGTACATAAATTTACAAGGGCATGATAGTGCTTTAGCATTAATGCAGCAGCTGCTTATAATGGAGGCTAAGGCTAATTACTAGAACATAGCCTAGGCATGTGTGTTTTGTCTATACTGCCTCATAGGACTATTTGTATGTTATAGACTTTGGACAAACAGTATTCCTTATTATATGCAGAGTTAAAGAGCTTAAAAGGGATGAGGCAGATCTGTTTAAGGCAGAACTGAGAAATGTATGCAATGCTATATACTAACATATACATGGACCTGTGGTGTGTTAATTTAATTTGTTTTCTGCTATACAACTGCTTGGCTAATGCCTAAATGTTACAATGCTGAAGGTTTTTTAAACCAAGGGACTCTGAACTGATATCTGTCCTCTCCTTCTCCCTCCCTAGGACCAACTCGTCGGTTCTCTTTCCTCCCTGCCCAGCCCACCCAGTGAAAGGATCACAATGCTAGAAAGCTGCTACAACTGCTGATACACTGCGGCAGTTATAACAGTGTTTTTTCTTTTACAAAAACAAGTACTTCTCAGCTAGAAATATAAGGTTAATAATTCTATTTTCAAGTATCCTACCAAATAAGGACTTTTAGTGCTTGTTACAGCCTGCACAGGAACCGCAGCACTAGCTACCAAATAGTACAAACCTCCCGTAGTCCTTTTATTAAAAACAGTTGTAGAAAACTAGGAAAGTGTGTTAAAGTGCTTACTTTTACTGTGTCTCACTTACCATAATCAACCTGCTCGACTGTTCTCTGTTCAGGCTGAACCCGTTCCGATCGACTCACTTCGCTCGGCTCACTCAGCTCCCCTATGCTGCCCCCAATTCCCACCCACCCCATTGACTCACTCCGCTCCCCTATTCTGCCCCCAATTCCCACCCCCACTACATCTACATTTATTCAACCCCACTGTCACCTGACCCCAACCCCAACCAATTACCTACCTGACACCACACCTCCCAATTAAACCCCTAACTAACACTCAATAGTACAAATTGTGGCCACACCCCACCTACCTCTACAATCTAACATTACACATTTCCTATTTAATCACTCCTCACAATGCTAGTCTTCCTCCCACTGCTCTTACTAACCCTCACTGCCTTAACCTATAACACATCAATAAACCACCTCCATAGCCCTACATACTGCAAACTATCATACTACTCATATATAACACATAGGGAAACTCACACAAATGTCACCATTTGCTCCACATTAATTAAGTAAAGCATTATACCACAGTTCAATAAGACCCACATACCTCATCCTTACACTTATAAGACATCATATATATCCATAATGAATCTTTCACACATAATCAAACATATTTTATGCATCACTGCACTACTTCTGACTTCAGGAGACATACATCCTAATCCAGGTCCATTTCACAATGTATTTGTTAATAAAAGAAAATCTGATTTACTCATCATAAACATAAATACCAGAAGTATCTCTAACAAACTCCCCGACCTGCATACCTTCATTAGTCAATACTCCCCTGGCATACTAACCATAACTGAGACCTGGTTAAAACCCAACACCCTCAATGAAGAAATCCTCCCTCCAGGTTACAATATTCTGCGGTTAGACAGATCTGGCAGGGAAGGAGGTGGTGTCGCTATTCTTTTTAAGACCACACTTAACCTCAAACTCCTTCATAACCCTATACCCATATTTCAAAATGCTGAAACATTAGGTTCTGTCCTGGCCCTAAACAGTGCAAAAAACATCAACATTCTTTGCAGTTACATCCCTCCAGGTAATAACTTCTCCACTATAGAATAAATGCTTCAATGGCTTAACCATAACCTACCACAAGAAACTATTCTACTGGAGGATCTCAACATGACTGGTTAGCATGTAGCTCCATTAACCCCTCTAGCTAAATCAACCTTTATGGATTTACTCAACTTATTCATGAACCCACCAGAATAGATAGCAAATCCCATAAACAATCCATAATTGATTGGACAGTAGTGAACAAACCCAGACAAATCTACCAGACAGGATGCCTTCCAGATTAACTAAGTGACCATCACCCCCACTTTACTTCTAAGGAAATGTTCCATTAACTTAAACCCCATTGTTTACAGACAGATCAGGGATGACCATAATGTAGACCAACAGGACCTAAATGACATCTTAAAACAATGCAATTGGAAACCTCTACTAACCCTAGGTCTAGACAAAGCAGTTGACTACTTCAACAACATGTTTATCAATGTTCTCAATTCTGTCACTCCTATTAGGAAAATAAGAGCCAAAGCAAATTACGCTCCATGGCTACATAGGGATACTAGAGCCCTACTTAAATCTAGAGATAAGGCCTGGAAGGCATAGAAAAAAAGACAGTTCTAACCAAGATATGCAAAACTATAAACAACTTGGGAATCTAGTCAAAAAAACAGACCAAACTAGATAAAGAAAATTACTTTTAAGTCCCCAAAACAAACACTCAAAAAAAACCCCAAAATGTTGGCACTCCATCAACTCCCTTATTCTTTGCTACCCCTACCATATCCTGGTTTAACAGTTATCTCTGTGACAGACAGCAGTCTGTCCAATGACAAGGTGTACTATCTACTCTACTTCCCAATTCCATAGGCATACCTCAAGGCTCAGTATTGGGTCCACTTCTCTTCTCCATCTTCACAAATAACCTGCACACTGCCACACAACAAGTTACTCTTGTACCGTGCACTGATGACTCGACTCTCATCTGTGCAGCCCCGTCACTCTCTACCCCACAGCAACTGGCCCAACAATCCTTCTCTGCTGTTGAAAATGGGATCACTGGCATCCAGCTCATCCTTAACCCCAACAAGGCTTAATTACTTTTATTCACGACAAACAAATCCAAATCCACTCCCATAACCTTTTCTATCTCATCCTAAAATGGCACACTAATCACTCCTTCAACCCACACCAAACTCCTCAGGGTAGAAATAGACAAAAATCTCTACTTTGATGTTCACATAGCCCAAACTATCCAAAAGGTTCACAAAAAAATGGATACTCTTTATAGGCACAATAATTTTCTCACTGATAAAGCAAGAATCACCTTAGCCCAAACTCAGCTTCCGTCTACACTTACCAACAGCTGACTACTGCATTTAATATCCTGACCAACCCTGAAAAAACATCTGCCCTACAACAACTGCTCACCCACTACTCTACCACTCGCCCCCTTCACTCTACCACTAAATCTCTTCTCTGTACCACAAGGGCTAATAACACTGCAGGAGAATCTCTCAACTCTCATATCATAGCTAAGGCCTGGAACAACCCCCCCCCCCCATTACCTCTACCACAAATGTTATACAATTCAAAAAACTACTTAAATCACATCTCCTGGAAACTTGGATCTGCCCATGTATAACTTAACTCACTTTCTCCTGTCACTGGACTTCTCCAACCACAACTGAACCAACTCACAACATAGGCCTTGATTCACTTATACCTTATCTACTATGTCAAGTATTTCAGTCTCATAACCATTTCAGCTATCTGTGAATAAGCCTAGTATGTAAATTATTTGACTTGTCCTCTTATAGCAAGTTATTATTAATCATCTCAACTGTTGTATTCTAGTTTGAAAATGTGACTGTTTTCATGTACTTCTTGTAATTTGTTATTGTTCTTATATTTGCTGAGCTTTTCTCCCAGAACCTCCACTGAAAATGGACCAGTCCAGCTGGATTTTCCTGGTTAACAAACGTAAAATAAAAAAATAAAATATTTCAAGTGTTAGATGTAATGCAATTAAATTAAATGTGCCTTAGATGAAACATGTCTTACATGATTTTTTTTAGATATTTTGTTATTACATGAAAAGCTTCTTAGTTGAAATGTAATACACTCTCACTATTTATATCTATATCTAATCCATATATCTTTATGTATACACATCTCTCTCTCTGTATATATATATATATATATATATATATATATATATATATATATATATATATATATATATATATATAATATATATATGTGTGTGTGTATATATATATATATATATATATATATATATATATATATATGTGTGTGTGTGTATATATATATATATATATATATTAATAAATATAGATATAAATCATCAGGTTCTACTTATTTGTTTCCCCTCAATTGTTTGGAAGTGCCCTGTATAGACACGGACACCTTGAACTGTCATTTATCCTTTAAATTCTCCATTGAAATTTCACCAGTACCTAGTTGTACACAAAACAACTAGTTTACAGTCACAAGCACTGCCCCCAGACTTGCAAACCGGATACTCCTGGCATTACTTTATGTTCTTGATCCAGCTATTTAATTAAAAAATGGTCTGCTGCCATGGCTATGAACTTTCCCACTAGCTCATTTACCAGCTTGGTAGTTACAGGCATCCTGAGGCAATGCAGAAATTGCTTCATGTTTACTTACAACCAGTTAATTCTCAAACAAACTGACATTGTATATGAGATGTATTTACACAATGTCACTGGAGGCAAGGGTCTTACATAAAAGCACTCCTAATATCAATCAGGTTGTCAGTAGTACACATGCTGCACCCATCACACACAATTCAAAGCAGACACATAGACCCACATACACTGAGCACTTAAATATAACCTTCCAAATGATTAAGACCTCCTAGATGAAGTACACATAACAAATACCCTCAGCAGCCCCAAATGCACTCCTTCGAAACAGCGCTCACATCAGTACATATAGTCGAATCTCATGGAGCCTCTACTTCTTAGCCCATAAAACAAGTCTCCACACAATTCAACACTCTAGTTATTGGAGACTCCATTCTGAGGCACACTGATGTCCTGGAGAAAGTCACAGTCAGTTGCTTATAAGACGTCATGATCTGGGACATTATGCACGCACTCAGGTCATTGGACCACAAGTACCAGTATGACTCAGTCATAGTCCATGTGGAAGTAAAGGACCTGAGATGTACGTCCCTAGACTATCTGAAGAGGGACACCACCTAGCTCTTGGAATATGTATACCAGGATGGTATGAGTCTAGCATAGCGAAGCATTTTACCTTCTCCAAGAATGATGCCGCAATACGAACAAAAGATGACTGACTTTAATAATTGGCTTAGTTTCTGGTGTCATTCTAAGGGGGTGCAATATTTGTCAGCATTAAAGGAGATGGTAAACAGATAACATTGCTTTGCCAGGAATGGTCTGCACCTGTCCCCATCTAGGCTTTTGAATGTTAGCTAAAACATTGCCCCCCCCCCCCCATGCAATGTCAGACCAAAAGTACTTCTGACTTAGCAAATCAAACCCAAGAAGGGGTAGTCTCTGGGATACATACCTGTCTCTCCAGCAGGTGCTATTTATATCACAGGCAAGGTTTAAATCTTTGGAATAGGTAATTCTGGAGCTGTTTGTTTTGTGAATATGCAGGAGGTCCATCAGAGTGGGGTTTGACAATGCCTTGGCATAGTTCTCCCTTCAGCAGTCTGTAGGAGCAGAATACAGAGATAGGGCCTTGAGGCTGTCTGCACAGGATATGTTGCCTATGCTCTATATTCTTTTAGTGATGACCCTCTGTGGACATTCCAATTCTTGGATGCGCCTGGTTAGGTACATACCAAAAGAGGCATTTTACTCAATGATAGGTCTGATGAATGTCAAATACAGTGGAGCAATGACTTCCTTAGATCTAGATGACATACCTTTGTTTATAAATTGCACAACATAAAATGATTTCCTCACTACTGTAGATATGTTATGGTCAAAGGCTAGTTTACTGTATATGTGTGTCCCCAGGTCCCTGACAACTGGGTCAACTCTTAGGGGTGCATTGTCAGTTTGATAGTTATCAGGGGTGGATAACTTCTCATGGGATACTATTATGCATTTCTTGGCATTTAGTTTTAGCTCATGGCTCTGACACCAATTTTTTGTCTCTGTCAGCCCTTCCTGGAGAATATTTGTGTTGGTGGGGATTCAGTGACAGCTCCTAATTTGCAATCATCTGCAAATTTAGTCAGCCAGAGACCATTGACATTGGCCTTGACTACTTCTTCTTCTTCTTCTTCTTCTTTCGGCTTTTTCCCGGTTAGGGGTCGCCACAGCGGATCACCTTGTCCGCACATTGAATGGCAGTGGAGTTTTATGGTGTCGAGTTGCCAGCCCGGCGCCCAACCTTCCACAGAAGGCACACTCACACGCACACCTAGGGCCCATTTAGAGTGTCCAATCCACCTGCAGCATGTCTTTGGGATGTGGGAGGAGCACCCGGAGGAAACCCACGACCACAGGGAGGACATGCAGACTCCGCACAGAAGGCACCCCAGCCGAGGATCGAACCGGAGAACCTCTTGCTGTGAGGCGGCAATGCTAACCACTGCACCACCGTGGCCGCCCTTGACATTGGCCTTGACTACACAAAAGTAAATTCCAAAAAGGGTTGGTTCCAGGACCAGTCCCTGAGAGAGTCTGCATGTGACTGGATTATTTGTAGAGGTAGACTCCCAATTCTAACTTCCTAGGTCCTGTCTTTGAGCCAGCTGGCTATCCACTGATTGAAATAAGGGTTTGTACCTAACCTCTTGAGTTTTCATCAATGCCTGAGTGGGATATTGTGTCAAATGCCTTGACCAGGTCAAGGTAGGCAGTGTGAACCATTTTCCCCTCATCCATTGCTTTGGTGACCTTCTCAGAGAAGTCTACCAGGTTGAGTAGGCATGACTTGCCCTTAACAAAACCAAATTGGGCTGAGTCTAGTGTTTAGAGGTTTCCAATGTCATTATCGATAATTTCCATGATAATTCTTTCCATGGCTTTGCATTTGAGACTAGCGAGATTTATGGATCTGTAGTTTCCAGAGTCTACACATGGCCTATTTTTGTGCAGAGGGATAGCTGTTGCTGCTCTCCATTCATGAGGCACAAAGCCTGTTTGAAGGCTACAGTTAAACAGCAAATAGCCTGACTGGTCATGTTTCATGCTGTTTAGAACTAGAAGGCATTCTGGGATATTGTGTGGGTCCATTTATGCAGTTGTCTTGGCCTTAGAGAGAACATAAAGGACCTGTCCCCTGGTGATAGCAGGGGAAGTTATATTCCATGGTAGTTCCCAAGAGAAGGTTGAGGAGGAGAGTGGGGTAAAGCTGGAGCTGAATCTGTCAGGCAGTAGGTTTGCTATATTTTCTGACTCAATTTAGGTATCTCCATTAACAATGAGCTCTGCACACAATTGTGTATTGCCTTTGAAGTTGTAGACAGTGCTAAAGAATGTCTTATGGTTGTCACATCAAATCTGGCTTTGGTAAACTTTATTTGTTCTCTTGATTTGTTTGTTTAGTTTGATGGGGGTGCTTTTATCCTGCTAGGTGTTGCACCTCCTAATTTTTGCATGATTTTCTTCCTTCTGTTGTACAGCCTATTGATGTTGTGATTCCATCAGGGTGACTTGCTTTTGAGTTAGTTCTGTACTTCTTCCTTGTGGGTAGAGCTGCCTCTGTGCAGCTATTAATGTGCTTGTATAGGGTTTCTGTGAACAGTTCTGTGTAGGCAGCAGTGGTCTTAGAGTTTATGGGAGCTTGAAATTTTGCCAGGTTATCACTAAGAGTAGGAAGTTAGCCACTGAGTAGCTCCTGAATATTCCAGAGTTAGCTGAGGTTCTAGGTTTTATTTTAACTTCAAATGAGACCATTTTATAGTCTAACCTTAACAGAGAAGACATTACACTTGAGTGTGTGCAGCACTTTCCCATATTAGTGAGGCCCAGATCCAGTATGGTTGCACCCCTTTCTGGTGTATTGACAATCTGGTTCAGGGAGTTTGTGCTTACAAAATCCAGGAATCTCTGTGCCTGTGCATTTGGTATGCTATAGGATTCCCAGCTAATAGTGGAGTAATTAAAGTCACCCATAAATATGGTATTGGGTTGGATGGTGAGTGTTTCCAGTAAGTTTAAATACATGGTATGGGTTTCCTGGGTCATAGAGGGGGACCTATATCTTGCAAGGAAGTGGTATTGGATTTTCCCTATGGTGATTTGAACACGCAGAAGCTCAGTGCATTGTCCTTTTTGACCAACCTTGGGGTATATTTATTTTTCGTGATATCTCTCTTCATATAGTCTGCAGAGGTATATCTCAGGTCATTTACACCACATGGACTATGACTAAGTCATACTGGTACTTGTGATCTCATGACCTGAGTGTGTGAATAATGTGATGGATCCTGGCCCTTGATAAGCAACTGACCGGGATTTTCTTCTTACTCAGCCTTGTAAGAGAGACATCACTGTGTCTCACAATGGAGTCTCCAATAAATAGAATGTTGGATTCTGTGGTGGCTTACCTTGTGGGCTTAGAAGGAGAGGCTCCATGAGATGTGGCTGTATGTGTGGATATGGTTGTTGTTTTGAAAGAGTACATTTGGGGCTGCTGAGGGTATTTGTTATGTGTACTTCATCTAGGAAGACTTTGGGGATAAGGAAGGTTACATTTAAGTGCCTCAGCATATGTGGGTCTATGTGTCTGCTTTGAATTGTGTGTGATGGGTGCAGCATGTGTACTACTGACAACCTGATTGACATCAGGAGTACTTTTATGTGAGAGCCTTGCCTCCAGTGACATTGTATAAATACATCTCTCACATACTGTATCAGTTTGAGAATTAACTGGTTGCCTGTAAACATAAGGCAATTTCTAAATTTCCTCAGGATGCCCATATCCAGTAAGCTGGAAACGGAGGGAGTGGGAAAGTTGGCATCCATGGCAACAGAACTTTTTTTATTGATTAAACAGTTGGAGTGAGAATCTAAAGTAATGTTAAGAGTATGAGGTTTGCAACTCTGGGGGCAGTGTTCGTCACTGCAAACTAATTGTCCTGTGTGCAACTAGGTATTGGTGAAATTTCAGTGGTGCTTTTACAGGAAAAATGTCAACTCAAGGTGATTGTGTCTATACAGGGCACTGCCAAACACTTTTGATGAAACTAATAAGTAGAACCTGATGATTTATGGATAAAGTATTTAGGTAGATATTCTGACGTTAGAAGCAAATCAAACAGTGCCTACTGAAAAGAAAGAATTCACCTGAATGGCTACTGCCTGACTACTACTAGCAGTGCTCTCACCACAGCTTCACTTTGTAGGGTACAATGCCCCTTTGCTTCTTCTTAAATGAGAAGCAAAACAGAAGCACAAATCCCAAGATGAGAAGCAGGCCACAGCCTGCCTGGTGATCCAGAGTCTTGTCTCAGATGATGTAAGGGTGTCTAGGCTTGTTGTATCCTTTTCCTGGTAGATGCCTTGAATAGCAACCAGATCAATCATGCAGATCAAGCACAGACATTCACTTCCCAACCAGAAATAGTCAGGAATCTATGCACTCTGCTCATTGTCTCACCAGAAGCAAGATATAAGCAGAAATTCAAATTGGCACCTATGAAGCAGTTACTAGTCCGGTGATCAGCAGTCCCTAGGAAATAATGTTCCTATGCTCATTTTTCTCACCATAGAAGGAGCATAGGAATGGGACAGTGGTATAAAATGGATTCATAATGCATAATGCAAAGGTCACACCAAGCAAATAGATGAATGACATTTGATTAATATGGTCAAACAAAACATTGAAGAAATTCAATTCACTAGTTATAACTTAAAATGAAAGTCACCACACAGGCTAAATCAAGACATAGCCCATCTAGATCATAAAGGTGAAACCAGTACTATTTCTCTCTCAACAATTGCTTGTACGTTATGTTTACAGAAGTAAACTGTACATAGTGCACCATTTCCTGCTTTGTATTATGTTATCCGTGCTCTTCATAAGCTGTACTCAGCTATTCTTATTTAGTTATCCTTGTTCTGCATTTAAAATTACCCATACTGTATGCACTTTTATTTCCTTTGTGAATACTTGTTATTGTTTTATGTTTTTAACTGCTAACTTCTCTCTATATTATGCTGACTTGCACTTCTGTTATCACCTAGCTTATAAATGAAACATTTCAATAGACCTGTTCATCTACCTGGGTAACAAAATAAGTAAACAACAGAGTCAGGAAAAAAGACAGTCCATGATGTGTGGTGATTACACTCTGATATTGTAAAAAAGACAAACCACATCATTGCTTTTGCAGCACAAGACCCAATGTTAATAAAACATTCCTGCATAAGCTGTTAAGATCAGGTATCATGCTAAATGGCAAAAATATTGGCCATCAAATGACACATGCAGCATTAAAAACAGCTTTCTTTCTGCCTGTCATCTATGCCAGTGATCTGTCCCTGCCTTTCTTTCCCTAATGGAAAACATGTCATGCTGTCTGTGACAACACTCAGTAAGTGTTTAGCAGCTTTGAAAGCTGGCAAAACACTTTGTGATTTTTTTCCTGTACCTGGTAGTACATGGAGCAGATGAAACTCCATGCACCGCAAGGAATTATGCTCATTCTCTGATTGTAACCCTGCATTGTGTGTTCTTAATATGGATGCCAGAATTCAACTCTTGAGCTTTCCATGTCTCAAACCCATAATACAGTGGTTACAATCACTGACATGATCATAATCCTCTATGCCTATAGCAAGGGCAGGAAGGTCAAACACCCTATCCCCCTAATTACTATCACTATGAACTATGCCTATAGCAAGGGCAGGAAGGTCAAACACCCTATCACCCTAATTACTATCACTATGAACTATGCCTATAGCAAGGGTAGGAAGGTCAAACACCCCTATCACCCTAATTACTATCACTATGAACTATGCCTATAGCAAGGGTAGGAAGGTCAAACATCCCTATCACTCTAATTACTATCACTATGAACTATGCCTATAGCAAGGGTAGGAAGGTCAAACACCCCTATCACTCTAATTACTATCACTATGAACTATGCCTATAGCAAGGGTAGGAAGGTCAAACACCCTATCACTCTAATTACTATCACTATGAACTATGCCTATAGCAAGGGTAGGAAGGTCAAACACCCCTATCACTCTAATTACTATCACTATGAACTATGCCTATAGCAAGGGTAGGAAGGTCAAACACCCCTATCACTCTAATTACTATCACTATGAACTATGCCTATAGCAAGGGTAGGAAGGTCAAACACTCCTATCACTCTAATTACTATCACTATGAACTATGCCTATAGCAAGGGCAGGAAGGTCAAACACCCCTATCACTCTAATTACTATCACTATGAACTATGCCTATAGCAAGGGTAGGAAGGTCAAACACCCCTATCACTCTAATTACTATCACTATGAACTATGCCTATAGCAAGGGTAGGAAGGTCAAACACCCCTATCACTCTAATTACTATCACTATGAACTATGCCTATAGCAAGGGCAGGAAGGTCAAACACCCCTATCACTCTAATTACTATCACTATGAACTATGCCTATAGCAAGGGCAGGAAGGTCAAACACCCTATCACCCTAATTACTATCACTATGAACTATGCCTATAGCAAGGGCAGGAAGGTCAAACACTCCTATCACCCTAATTACTATCACTATGAACTATGCCTATAGCAAGGGCAGGAAGGTCAAACATCCCTATCACTCTAATTACTATCACTATGAACTATGCCTATAGCAAGGGAAGGAAGGTCAAACACCCCTAATCACCCTAATTACTATCACTATGAACTATGCCTATAGCAAGGGCAAGAAGGTCAAACACCCTATCACCCTAATTACTATCACTATGAACTATGCCTATAGCAAGGGCAAGAAGGTCAAACACCCTATCACCCTAATTACTATCACTATGAACTATGCCTATAGCAAGGGCAGGAAGGTCAAACACCCCTATCACTCTAATTACTATCACTATGAACTATGCCTATAGCAAGGGCAGGAAGGTCAAACACCCCTATCACTCTAATTACTATCACTATGAACTATGCCTATAGCAAGGGTAGGAAGGTCAAACACCCCTATCACCCTAATTACTATCACTATGAAGTCCATGTAGAAAAACAGGATTGCCTTCATCAGTGAAATAGTGTACCCTCAAACTACTAATAACCAAGGCATGAGGGTGAGTGACATATGCCCCACACATCGGTAGGACGTTGCAAAGTCCTCCAGTAAGGGACAAAAATAGACAGCAGTTCCAGTGTCTCTTTTCATAAATTGGCATGACCAGTTTTCACTGAAAAGATCTTCAATATCTTTTGTTTTGATATACTAGTTTTGGTAATTTGATGCTTTGGAGTTTTCTTTTTGATGTATGATTCGGTGAACTGTGGCTTGATCACGTGTCATGTAATGCAAAATAATGCATTATACTTAACACAGAGGGTATGATGCTGATAAGGAAAAATTATTCTACCCACATTTGTACAACCTACAGAAGAGTACTGCAAAAAGGAGATGAAAACAGTCTAATGTGTGTGCTTCCTGTTTGAAAACCTGTGATGAGAATAATGACTTTACTGGAAAGAAGTCTCTTACAGGAACACAAGCAAGTTGAAATAGTTGCTACAATAATGTGTATTTATGTATCTTAAAATATGCACCATTTATGGAAAAAGTATTAAAAAAGGTGAGGTGAACAGAATTTGTTATTTTGGATTCTTTGCTTAATAATGTTTTTTCTTGCAGATTGATGATAGCTTACAATAATATTTACCTTGTATTAAATAAACACCCAGTAACTTTAGCAACTTCATGGAAGCCTCATACGAAAAGGAGAATGTCTTTGCATTTCACCATTCTTTTATGTTGAGATATTTGTGAAACCATGTAGCTGGTATGCATATGGTAGGAGGGCACAAGGCTTATCCTCACATGGCTGGAGGGTACAGGGCTTATCCACACATGCTTAGAAGGCATGAGGTTTATCTTCATGTGGTAGGAGGGCTCAGAGCTTATCTTCACTTGGTAGGAGGGCACGGGGCTTATCCTCATGTGGTTGGAGGGCACTGGGCTTATCCTTATGTGGTTGGAGGGCACTGGGCTTATCCTCACATTAGGTTACAGAAGGGCTTGCATTTTTTTTCTTTAGGACAAAATGACTTCTAATTGGTTTCTTCTGGCTGTAACCTTGACCAGATGTAACTCAGTTAGTGAAAGTCAGCTGGAATAATAAAAAACAGCTTTCAGACATTCTGAATATGTTACCAAGTTAACAATGCAGGTAACTCTATATGAACTACAAACGAGGCAATTCTAGGTACACCATGGATACTGAGAAGAATACTTTTAGCAAACATCAAAGACTGAAGCAATATATTGATTCCGTGACCTTCAGTTGTATCCTGACTTATGAATGGGATCTCTTCTGCCAATGCTTAATTGCTTTAAAATATAATAGGGAGGAGGACATGAAACATTCAAAGTGAACACATCAGGAGGGATGCAAGAAAGTATTTTTGTTTTCACAGAAAACATGCTGGTTGGCAGCTATAACCTTGCTCACCTGAGTGTAGAGTCTGGCCAAACACAGTGAATGAATTCAAACATGGTGGGCTAGACATATGGCATATAGCACACTGACTAACCAGAAAATATCGTTTTGCAGGAAAGGTCGACAGTTTGATGAAATGGCAGGTAGCATTTCTGTGACCCAGGAGATGAGGCATTAGCAATGGAGCTTTTTTTTTTTAATATTAACACAGAATCCATTGCTTGTTTTTATTCTGCAGTAAACTTTCCATGCACAGCAGTGCTGAATTGCACTGTATCGCATCTTTAAGGACAGGCATTTCAACTTAAAACCAGTTCTTCCTTTATTCTCCCCTCATGGCAGGGGTGCAATGAGCAACAACAAGATTTATTTCTGACTCTATGTACAACACAAAAAGACCTTCCAATACATCACTTCTCCTGCCATATTGTATTAGTGGCAGCAAACACAGAAAGTCTTCAGTGATGTTTCTCTTTACAAACCTGAACAAACAGATTTGATTTTTACAGCATCTCTTACATGGCAGATTTCTTTCTCTTATATTTTACATCTCACAAACAAGTGATAAAATATAAACACTCTTACATGTGCATTTTCTTTCCTACTGACTCACTGTAACTATTCAAAAGGCAATAGTATTATTTCTGTTATGATCTTTTTAAAACATCTCATCCTGCACTGGTAATAGGCACATTTTTGTAAGCTCAGAAAATATGTCCAGCTGATATTCGTACTACTAAAGACAGCAGCCACTTTTCCCCTTCAGGAATTGTTATGTAATGAGGCTCACACAAGCAGCTTCATTAGACATTTGCCAACTTTTTTCATGTCTTACTGTAGTCTCAGAATGAGAAATTGCAACTATGTTTTATTTCAAAAGTGGTATGTGTGATGAGGATAGTGCAGTGGTGCAGCAGTAGTGTTGTCACCTCACAGCAAGAGGTTCTCTGCTTCAGTTCCCAGCTGAGGTGCCTTCTGCTTAGAGTCTGCATGTCCTCCCTGCATTGGTGTGGGGTTCCTCTGTGTGCTCTGGTTTCCTTCCACATTACAAAGACATGCACCTGGAGTGTTTTTCCACAGGCCTCTGCTGAAAATTGGCTTTGTTCCAAGTTGAACTTTCCCAGTGAACAAATGTTAAATAAATGAGTGCATATTTGTGTGTCTTATTTAGTGGAACTGTTAGGGAAAGGGTGTTTGTTAAACTAACGTTTTAGGACTACTGCATGCATAATTGTAAGGTCAGGGTTAGCACATATTAGTAACGTGGTGCAGGAGGGCAAATCCTGCCCATCACCATCCCTTAAAACTGCATGTACTGTGTAGACCCCATACCCAATGTCCATCATACAAATTCCAACACAGCTAGGGATGAGACCTGAGATCATATGCAAATGGACTAACAAGCTGCGTTGTGGATGTTCCATGGTGTTGTAGTAGATGCCTGTATCACACAGCAGGGAATCCTGCAACTTTTTCAGCCCTTCAGATGTAGGACAGCAAGAAGAACTGTGTGTCATGTTCCCTGTCTCTTTGCACTTCAGCAGTCCTTTATGTATTAACATAACCTCAAGAAACATGACTTCTGCCACAGCAGATGGTGTAACAACAAAGCTATCATAATTCTGTGTCTCATAGCCTGACCAAGTAGTCAAACTAAAGAGTGTACCAACTAAAAAACAATAAATCTGTAGAACCATCAATGGGCAATAAATTCGTCTTTGAGTGTAACAAAGCCCAGTCTAGTTTTCAAGAGGTCAGTAATATGTGCTCATG
The DNA here is from genome assembly GCF_019279795.1 of Protopterus annectens. Lineage (NCBI taxonomy): Eukaryota > Metazoa > Chordata > Ceratodontiformes > Protopteridae > Protopterus > Protopterus annectens. The sequence goes on from NC_056725.1 coordinate 1,921,418,366, forward strand.
CCCAGACAGGATATCTGAAGACAGACTAAATGGGGGGTAGTACTTTTTATTATTGTGTGTTTTCAGTGACAAGTGAAAAAGCTTGTACAGCTTATAGAAAATCAACAGATCAAACCTTACTGGCTTTTTTACAATGAGATCACAGTACAGTGGGAATCAGGGAATATGCTCTTTCCAGACTGAATTGCAATATCAGAGTTGATATATATAATTACCAGGTAGTGTGGGGGGCAGAGGGTGGCTTGCTCCCCTGCAAAATACTAAGGTTATTGTTTTTTCAGTTCTTTGTGTATTGATGTTCATTGTCTTTAACCATTAGGGTTTGATCATTGGAGGTTATTATGCATTTGTGAAAGAAAGTTATGCTTTCAGCAAATTATATTTGGACAGTAAACTATCATATGCTGCAGTTAGGTATTGTTAGTGATGTAAGGAGTTGTGTTAATTTCACAACATGTCAGAGAGCAGCTTCTTTGATGCTAATGACTGCATAACTGTAAACAGCAGCAGTAAAGATTATGAAATATTAAATAAAAACATTTATAATCCACGGTGGTGGTGCTGTGGTAGCGTTGTCGCCTCACAGTAAGATGCTGTCCGGTTCGATTCTCAGCTAGAGCGTCTTCTGTGTGGAGACATGCGTGAATGGGCTTTCCTTCATTGAAGGTTGTGCATCAGGGCTGGTAACTCGGCACGTAAAAATCAATTACCAATCATTAGCAGACCAGTGTTCTACTGTGGCGACCCCTAACCGGGAAAAGCCAAAAGACACAACAACAAAAAAAAATAAAAACGCTTATAAAGCAGAATGTTTGACTGCTAGCAAGCTTGTCTTTCATAGATTCTGCAGATTATGATTTCGGTTACCATCCATGGATTTCATATACTGAGTGTAGAATTACAGGAAAGTTTACACTAATAGCTTTAGAAATGTGCACAAGGAAGTAATTTCACTTACAAAAAAAGTCAATGCATATTTGCAAAACATTCTAAGGTTATGAGTCAGTCACTAGAAGTCTAGTTAAAAGCTGCACTGAGCTCATAGTTTTCCATGTTTTATTGTGGTGTTTTTTCTCTTTTATGTACTTGTATCAGCACCTTTGGTACAACGATCCAAAGATTAGCAACAACCCACTGCTAGATCAATGCTGCTTAATCAAAGATGAGGATATAGTAAGCATGCTATGATACTTGCAGAGGACATGTCATGCAATATCAGTGACCACCCAATTAAAAGCAGCAGATCATAGATCAGTATTAGGCTAATTGCCCTTGTGGGCCATTTTAAGCCTGGCCAATTACCCCATGTATGAATCAAACCCTGCACTTTGTGTCTGTAAGGGCTTGCATAAGCCATGCTCACAGGACTTGACTCACCTGCATTTCTGTTTGTAAATTGGATAGTGCAAAGCTATTAGATAAATTACAGTGGGTTCAGATGAAATTGTTGCATTTTATTTACTTAATAATTCTTTTTTTCTGTTGAATACTTAGCATTTACAAAGGGCACAGTACAAAGGCATAATAGGCTATATGTATTGACCGCCAACTGTGAATTGGTGGCTGTAATTATTAAGATTGCTAAAGTAACTCCCTCACAGTTAACAAGATCAGTTATCTTACTATGATTCGTTAACAAAACATTGCTTCCTAATAGATAGTTCATGTGCTTGTCAATAATAACCTGCCTTTTGTCAGTAGTCATGAAATACAGTGTTGTGCATTCTAAGAAATGAAAGATACAGGAACCTATCATCATGTACAAAGCATATTAAACTATACAGAGAATAATAACACATTTGGTTTGAAATATGCATATGTCGTTCAAAAAGAAAAGACATATTTCTTAGTTGTGACTCTAAAAGTTGTGGTAAATGAAAAATAATACCCATAATTCTTTAGGAAATGCACATGTGCAGAAAAAGTATATACATGTGGCTACTGACATTCCCCACATTTTTTATTTATTTTATTTTTAAATCAGAACTGTCATGAGAAGAATTTCTCTTTTTTACTAAATTAGGTAGTACAAGAACTGATTTTCTTTATGAGTCACAACAGACAGTGGATATACTTATACAGGGGAATACAACCCACAGCATATTAACTCATTCTGCATGGAAGTGAATAGAATGGCCAGAAATGACTTACTGAAAAAAACAGAATATATTTGTGTGTGTGTGTGTGTGTGTGTGTGTGTGTGTGTGTGTGTGTGTGTGTGTGTGTGTGTGTGTGTGTGTGTGTGTAGAGAGAGAGATTTGAAAAATGAAATATGACAAAAGACATAGGTGACATCATTAACAGAGTGCTCTGTATAATATAACATAATGTAATATAATATAATATAATATAATATAATATAATACAATATAATATAATACCCTTATCAAGCCTTCACAAATATGTTTTTACCTCATTCCTTCCTCTATAGTGACTTCCTGCAGGGGGGCTGTCATCCAAGCAGAGTTTTGTTTTTCTCTCACTGGCATCCCAACAATGCAGACATTTCTGTTAAGGTGCTAACCCCCAGTCCTTATGGTTGCTATGAACTATGCAGGTATTCTATGCTTCCTTACTTGTACGTGTTTCCACCTACAAGCTATTAGAGTTGCTATCACTGGTTTCAGATTGTCGATCCCATGTCCCATATTCCTGGCAATTTCTGTACAGCTTTCCCTTGCATAGAGGTAGTTGAATGGCTAGGACTACCACTCTCCATCCCAACCCCCTGTATACTACACAGGCCAATCATCCCCCACCCTGGCTCCACCTGCATCCTGGTTTAATCCCTTTGTACTACACAGCCAGGCAAAAACAGCTTGCAATTTTCTATTAAAAATGAACGTTTAACTCCGTATGTACTTTTGAAATTTGATAGTGTTATATTTTAAGGGTAAAAACATTTGCTGTTTTCTTTGTAACCCACCTGATGAACAGGTACAAGGTACAAGGTACAAGCTCCGTGGCTCATGCTCTCTGTATAACAATCTTCTGACTACTTTTAATTGAATCAGTGGGGTGGTGCATGTAATGTCATATATGATTGAGATGTCTGTATAACTGCATTTATAATGGAGAGACTGCTGGATCTTAACATGACAGTGACGAAACATGTGAAAGATATGAAAAAGAATAAAAAAGAAAATTACAGAAAGCGTGGTAGCAGTTCCATTTAACCTGAAGCATGAGGCTAATATACTGTTATTGCATAGTACCATTTTAGGGCAAGTTCTTACTCACATAACTATGATTTTAATGCGACTTTATGATCTCAGGATCATAATGACAATACAAACTAGAGATATTTATTACAATTAAGTGCTGTCATTCATTATTTAACCTTTATTTGGTATGTATTTATATTAAATTTGCGGTGTATATGTGTGTACTTGTGTGTTTCATTCTTTGAAGGCACTGGTGGAAAGCCAGAAGTAATAAAACATCTTTGTGCAGAGCGCAGTCATTTTATTATTTATTCAGTTCTGAAGTCAAGCTGTTAGATACTTTTTGTTCCAAGGCAATCGCATTAAAATCAATAAAATATCCAAATGAGCACATCAGTCAGTTACCATTCAGTTTTAGACACCGGAAGGACCATACAGTAGGCTCCCCCATGTATAATGCATGCATTATACACAGATAGATACATACATACATAGATACACAGATTTGACGGATCATCTCCATCTGTTTATTATGGATACCTGATTGAGTTCTTTATCCTTACAAGATATAATGTACATTATGACAGTAGATACAAACCTTTACCAGGGCTTCATATGACCAGGTTTCTAGGTTCCACCAATCTGTTACTATAACACATTGATTATACGCATGTTAGTTCCATAGCCAGCCTTAGGCATAGGCCAATGAGGAGGCCACCTAGGGTGCCACTCTAGTAGGGGTGCTTTTCCAGTATTTTTTTTTGTTTAATTTTTGTAGTAAAGAAATAGTTTCTTTAAAATATGTTGAATTAATACAGAGGGAAAAAGTGAAGAGTAAGATAAACTGTTAGAAAAAGGAAGAAAAAGAAATCTGGGTGGTGTAGGTAGACCAGAATGAGGGCACCAAGTGGTATAGGAGGTGCTGTGGAGCCCTTTTGCCTATGGTACCAGTTAAACAAAGGCTGTCCCTGGTTAGTTCACCAAATGCATATTCCTCTTAATATTTGCAGTACACCTAATATAACAAACTGTATGATAGTTAATGACTCTTCATTAAAGAGGTTATCAAAAAGTAAACCAAATTCCTATAGGAAACTTCAGTCTGATGGTATTAATAATAACGCTGGAAACATTGCTTTGACAGTAGAGTTGTATTCATACCGGATTCTAACCCACACCAGTGAAGACTCATTCCATGAGGAAGCCGTTCAATAATCAAAATCATCCTTTGTGAACTACAAGTGGGGTTTTCATTATATAAAACAATAGCAAACTGGGCCTCCTACAATAACACTGAGGCACCAAATCCTCAGTGACATTAACTTATGTTTGATGCATTTGGGTAACCAATGGAACAGTTCCAAGTTTCTGAGTTAAAGTAAATCTCAATCACGTCTATGTGATGACTGATTATAATTAAAAATATTCCCATACACCTACGGGGGTACCCTGGCCTCATCCATATATCCAAATCTTCTAATGTTGGGAAAGTCACTAAATTCACTACAAAAATCACTAAAAAGACTGATGGGTACCCATTTTAAAAAGTATTGAGTCCCTAGCTCCAAAACTGTGCTCATTACATAAGTGGGACTATCTTTGTTTAATACTTAGAAAACCCTGCCAATCCTCTCTGTAGTACCCAGCCCTGCTGAAATATACAGTTCTATTAGTATGTATACCAAAATGTCCAAATATGTCCTGCTGTAATATACAGTTACATTAATTGTATACCAAAATGCACAAATATGTCATTGATTCCCTTACTGACAGGGGGCACACTTCAGAACCAATTCCAAGACCATGAAAAGTTCCTGAATGTTTTTAAGTATGTATGTATGCATCTATTTATTTTGTAAGGTACAAATGATTTGTCAACCTTTCCTAAATCTCACCTTTATATACCATCTTCCACCACCATCTATTCATAAAAGCCACACCTTATCCAAACATAAACTATCCAAACTCCAAACTACAACATAGCAGAAACACAGCATAAACTGGAACAGGAATACAACAGGCAGGAAAAAACGTCTTTATTGCACAACGTTCTGGTACCTCGGCTTCTCGCCTTCTGTTGAAACATTTTTTTCATTATCATTCTGTCCCTATATATACACCCTTTGACTTCAGTTAGTAAACCTGATCAATTCCATTATACAATTAAATCAAATTAGTAACCCATTGATGGCAATTCATAAGAACATACTAAGTAAAATTACTCAGAATACATTTTAAAGTCCATGCACACTTTATAACCCATAAAATAGCTCTCAAATATTTTTTACATACATTGTTTATTAATCTTTTATCATACTTTATATATTTAATTTTATTTATATATTTAATAGATCCCAAGTACATTATGCCCTTTTATGCAGAATTCAATGTGCTAAAGTGCATCACATATTTGACATTAAAAATTAAATGCATAATACATTTTTAAATAAACACATTAATCTAAAATACATTTTTATTTCCTAACATTAAGAACTAATTTTTATGCATACCTACTGCGATGCAAACATTCAATTATTAGTCTAACTAATCGAATATTAAGATTATTTTCCAAATTCATGCCTCGAGGACATAATGTATGGAAATTAATTATCATTCTACTTTCAAGTTTGTTCAGTTGCCTTTTAAAATTCCCATAATTGCTCACTGAACATGCTAATATACTAAAAAATAAACTCTTGTCCAAACCCCCATGTTTGGACAAGAAATGCACCACTACAGGACTCTCTAATTTCCTTCTTCTCACATCACCCAGATGTCCCATGATCCTCACTTTGGCTATCCTGGTGGCCTGACCAATATACCGTACACTTGGATGACAGTCACAACCTATAATATACACACTACACCACAGCTATCTCACTTGTAGTATTCTGTGGCCTTGTATCATTTTCCATTGATCATTTTCCCATCTAGGTTTCTAACACGATTACAAATAGAACATCTTCCACAGCAGTATGTCCCAACATTTTTTCTTGTGTTATCAAAAAAATTAAAATGTGAACTTTTTTATTATTATTATTATTCAATAACTCTTTCAAATTATTGTAGCTACTATAAGAAAAAGTGTATGCTGTGTTTCTGCTATTTTGTAGTTTGGAGATGAAAGCCACACCTGCAAGAACTTTTTTTTCTTCCTACACTGTTCTTCACTCCACAGTAACAAGTCATAGACTGAGGAAGATCATTTTTTGTCATTTCTGTATTTTCAATGAAATTATAATCGAATAACAATCAAAGACAAAAATCTGGCAGTAGCTGACTTCTGTGAATAACTAGTTATTCCACTGTTATTAAAATTAACATGAGAATAAAGATTCATATCTCAATACATAAACAGTACTAACAAATAATCATATCAAGTGATGTTATCATATGAATAAAAGAGGATATTAAAATGCAGAAAAACAAGTCACACCTCATTACATCTTGGGAATATCACTGATTAGAAGTCCAATCACATCACATCAGATTCCATGCAGGTGAACAGGTTACATATTTTACAAAACCCAAAGTAGTTCTCCCTCTTTCTCAACAGAGTCTCTAGTACTAATACAACTGATTCTTTTTTTGTTAAACATAAGTATATTTATTAAAAACAAAGTAAAAATAGTGTTGTTACATCATCCTGGCACTTCTAGGTGTCAAATATTACTTGTTCATATTCACATTAATAATTCCCATGCCATGCTACATACAACGTATTAGAAATTCCATCCTAAAGCTGACACAATGGCCAACAAACTCTCCTGATATTTGACCTCTTTCTAGTGGAAGTAAAAAGATGTTATGTTTTCCTAAATATTTTGACAACCAAATAGTACAGACAGAACTGCTCAGCCTCATATAAAAGCTCTCAGCTAGATGAACAGAATGCTGCCCCCTGAGTATGCGTGTAACCTGAATGGTTGCTGAATTATTGCAAGTGGTTTACAAAATGTTACAAACTTGATTCATTAATGTCTGCAATAACTGTGCACGATCTATATTCAAGAACATCCCTAGCACATTTTTTCTGCTTTCTAGTCTTCACTTTGTGGTAACCTTTATGAACCCCCCTCAATATTTAAGGCTGCAATAAAATCAGTAAAAATACTAAAATTAGTTCAAAGAAGCTTTGAGTTATGCTTGTGTTGTCTGTTAACTCAGAACAGTGTACATAGTATCATAGGAAGCCCATGTTCTGACAAGTCAGCACCCGATGCCCCTGTCCGGCAGAGATACAGGTGGAATCCCAGGGCTTTATTTTCTGTTCTCCATCCAGTTATTCAGGCTGTGCTTAAAAGGCTTAATGAGATACTTTGCTTGACATGGAGTGGGACTCTATTCCACAGAAGGGGGAGTCTCTGGAACAGAATCTGTCTCACCAACAAGTCCTATTGATGTCACATACCAGGTTGAGATCATGTGTGCGGATTACTCAAGTGGATATGCAGCAGTCCCATCAAGGTGGGGTCAGAGAGAGCTTTGTATGCTAGACAGAGGTCATCTCTGAGGTGTCTGTAGAAGACTGAGTAGAGAGGCAGGACCTTTAGCCTATCTGTGTAGGGTAGATGTTTGAGGCCCTAGATTCTCCTGGTGAGGAACCTCTGTGGTCTCTCCAGCTGCTGCATGTGCTTTGTGAGGTACATGCCAAAAGGGGCATTGTACTGAATAATAGGTCCTATAAGGGAAGAATAAGACTACAGGTATGTTATCTGGATGAGATACCTTTACTAATGAGGTTGGCCATGTAGAAAGCTTTCCATACAATGGAGGCAATGTGGTGGTTAAAAGTTTGCTATCAACCTGGGTGCCCAAGTCCCTCATGACTAATTACGTGCTTAGGACCTTGTTATTAATTTGATAATTTGTGGGGACATCATTCTCCCCAAAGGGAATGATGACGCATTTTTTGGCATTGAGTTTGAGGCCATGTTTCTGACACCAGTCATTTGTCTGGGTGAGACCCTGTTGGAGGATGTCCAGACCACTAGGAGAATCAATGACAGCACCCAGCTTGCAGTCACCTGCACCTTAGAAAAGTATATCCCAAACAACAAAGGCCCCAGGACAGATCCCTGGGGTACACCACTTATTATGGTTGACTGCTTCAGGCATCTTCTACTATTTTGACTAGGTGGGTTCTATCAGTGAGCCAGTTTGCTACCCATCTGGTAACATATGGATTGATGCCTAGTTGAGAGAGTTTATCAATTATATCCAAGTGGGGAATAGTATCAAAGGCTTTGGACAGGTCAAGGTAGGTGGTGTGCACTATCTTCTCCTTGTCCATAGCTTTGGTGACTGTCTCAAAGAAGTCGACCAAATTTAACAGGCATGAACTTTTCTTGACAAAACTAAACTGTGTAGGATCAAGTGTTTGTAGGTTGTCAATGTCCTTGTTAATGAGGCCCGTGATAATCCACTCCATGGCCTTGCAGATCAGGCTAGTTAGACTGATGGGTCCATAATTTCCTGGATCGGTAGATGCTCCACCTTTGAGCAAAAGGATGACAGTGGCTGTCCTCCACTCGGCTGAGATAAAGCCAGTACTCAGGCTTTAGTTGAATAGGGTGCATAATGGTGCTTCACGTTCCTGGCCGAGTTCATGTAGGATGCAGTCTGGGGTATTATCGGGTCCCATGGAGGCTGTATTTTTTGCCTTGTAGTAGGCAGTGAAGACTTGCTCCCTAGAGATAAGGGGAGGGGGGGCAGGTGCTGGGGATGTCATGAGTTACTGATGAGGAAAAGAGGGGTGAAGTCTTCACTGAATCTGTCTGCCAGCAGTACCACCTCATTACTATCACATACATTACCATCCCACTACTATCATGTACATGACCATCCCATTACTATCATAAACATTACCATCCCATTAGTATTACATACATTACCATCCCATTACTGTCACATCCATTACCATTGCGTTACTGGCATGTACATTAGCACCCAATTGTTATCACATACATTACCATCCCATTACTATCATGTACATTACCACCCCATTACTATCACATACTTTACCTTCCCAATACTGTCATATACATTACCTTTCCATTACTGTCACATACATTACCATCCCATCACTATCACATACATTAACATCCCATTACTGTCACATACATTACTGTCCCATTACTATCACATACATTATCATCCCATTACTATCACATACTTTACCATCCCATTACTATCACATACATTAGCATCCCATTACTATAATGTACATTACCATCCCATTACTATCACATACATTAGCATCCCATTACTATAATGTACATTACCACCCCATTACTGTCACATACATTACCCTCCCATTACAATTACATACCATTGCTATCATGTACATTTCCCCCCCATTATATCACATACATTATCACCCCATTATACCACATACATTACCACCCCATTATATCACATACATTACCACCCCATTACTATCACATATATTGCCATCACATTACTATCACATACATTACCATCCCATTACTATTACATACATTACTATTCCATTACTCACATGTAAATTACCATCCCATTACTATCACATACATTACCCTCCCATTACAATTACATAAATTACATCCCATTACTATCACATGCATTACCACCCCATTACTATCACATACATTAACATCCCATTGCTATCACTTACATTACCATCCCATTACTATCACATACTGTACCATCCCATTTCTCTCACATATATTACCATCCAGTTGCTATCACATACATTACCATCCCATTACTATTACATACATTACTACCCCAATACTATCACATACATTACCACCCCATTTCTATCACATACATTACCACCCCATTACTATCACATACATTGCCATCCCATTGTTGTCACATACATTAGCATTCCATTACTGTCATGTACATTACCATTCCATTACTGTCATATGCATTATCATCCCATTACTATCACACACATTACCATCCCATTACTATCATGTACATTACCACCCCATTACTATCACATACCTTACCATCCTATTACTATCACATACAATACCACTCCATTACTATCACATACATTACCATCCTATTACTATCATGTACATTACCACCCCATTACTATCACATACATTACCATCCTATTACTATCATGTACATTGTTATCACATTGCCATCACCTTAACATCATATTACTTTTGTCTTTTCAGCCTGCACTATTCCCTGGTCTCTTTTTACATTATCTATACAATCTTGGTGATAGTATAATTTTCCTTAAATGTCTATGGTACTGAAGGGGCCTTATGCCGCAAAATCAATTTCCTATGTGGCCTAAGGAGATTTATTCACAGGCTTCCTTCTGCAGATCCTTAAAGACTTCTTTTTGATCTGATATTTGACAGGGCAGTCACTTTCTGGCCTTCTTTTTACTCCTAAAACTCATCCCATTTTGTAAACTGTTATCATGTATTTTAGGCAGTTTCATTTCTGTAGTAAGATTGTTAATTCTAGATTCTTGATTATTACTTTGTTGTTGTATTCATTACTTGTTTTATACTTCTTTATTTATTTATTTATATTTTTATTTTTTATACTGCATTCTTAATTCAAAACATATTTTATTTTGTTGTGTCTTTCGGTTAGGGGTTGCGACAGCGGAACTCCGGTCCGCTAATGTTTGGTAGTGGATTTTTACGTGCCGAGTTACCAACCCTGACGCACAACCTTCAATGAAGGAACGCCCATTCACACATGCCTCCACACAGAAGACGCTCTAGCTGAGAATCGAACGTGACAATGTCTTGCTGTGAGGCGACAACGCTACCACAGCACCACTACCGCAGTATTAAACCATCAAAATGAAACCTGAAATTGAAGTTGAACTGTTTATGTTTTGAGTTCAACCAACAGTTATTATTAATATAAAACTTGAGTTTTTATTCCTTAATAATTCCAACTTCATCTGACAATTCAGTATAATCGAACTGTGTGATTTAAATAGATTTAAACAACTCACACAGCCTCAAAACAAAAATATATAAAATCATAAATCATTCATCAAGCCTACCTGCTGTTTAACTCTAAATAAGGTGATGAAATTCTTATAAAAAAAAGTTAAACATTTTGTCAGGATAAATGCAAAGCAAAATGTCTGAAAACAAATAAACAAAATGTTTAATATTTTAACAGCTTGTCAAAACAAACTTCAGATTCAACTCTTTAAATATGTTAGGTAAAGATCTGCCAATGAACATTGCTTTTTTCCAAAGCTGCAATTCTGTCCTGTCTAGTCATCATGAACTCTTCGTAAAAATATGAATATCAAATTTGTTGGTTTGTGCACACTTTACAATGTTTAAGTAAAGCAGGTCATTATCATTTTTATGGAACAAACATGCTCATAGATTATATGGTCTTAACATATTTGTTTTTGTTTATGAAAAAGTAACAGAATTATGTAAACTGAGCTATGTAAATAAATTTAGAGGTAGTATTAGTAAACCTTTCTGAAATAGTTATTTTCCATGTCGACATGGCTATTAGTTAATATATCTGCATGGTTTGCAGATGTCACAGCTTCTTTATATCCTGTAAGGTTTACTAGAAACTGGACCAACTGTTTGTACCTTTTTTTCACTCAAATAATCCATCTGAATTAAGTGCTGTTATGATCTGTGACTTTTTTTATTATGAAAGGGACTACCATTAGCAGTTTATTGGCAGGCATTCAAAGATGTTAAGGGACAGAGGAATATAAGACGGGAGATGAGCAGTTCAGTTTCAGATCAGGATGTAGCACAACCACCCCAATATTTGCAGTGAGACACCTAGAAATGAGGAAAGAGTCCAACTTGGCATTCCTAGATTTGGAAAAAGTATATGGAGAGATCCCAAGAAAGCTGGGTTGGGCAGACCTATGATAGTTCAAAGCCCTGAAAACATTGATAGAATTTGTCAAGGATATGTAAAATGACCCACTGAAACATGTAATAACAGTATATAGTTTCAGGGAGGCCTGTCCACTAGGTGTGGCTGTGCATCAGGGTTCAGAACTGAGACAAGAACTGTTGATACTGTTAATAAACTACATTAGCAAATGGGATAAATCAGCAATGCTGCTGCATGCAGATGATGGTCAATATCAAGCAGACTCTAAAGAAAAGCAAATGACAGGGAAATGAAATGCAAAACTTCAAGCACGTGGTATGAAACCCGATGCAGACAAGGCAGTTGTCATTTGCAGCAAATGGGCAAAATCAGAAGAAGCTGAAAATTGAGATAGAAGGGAAAATTGTGGAAGAGGTTAACAAGTTTAAATATCTGGGAGGCATGGTTGAAGAGGAGGGGGAGTCTGAATGAGGAGGACAAAGCTAGAATCGGAGGAGCTGTAGACAAATGGCACTGAGTGTCAGGAGTATATGACATAAGAATGCCAAAGTTCTGAAAAGTAAGGTGTACAAAACAATGGTCCATCCAGTACTGCTGTATGGTATAGAAAGCTGGGCCATATAAGCAGAGCAGCTGAGGAAACTAGAGGCAGTGGATATCATGAGCCAAAAATGGATGGTAAGATGCGTACTATGGGAAAGATGCAGGAATGAGGATATCAGAGCAAAAGTCAAAGCAGCTCCAGTACCAGAGAAGATAACAGAGAATGGATTATGGTGGTTCAAACACATGTTCAGAAAAGCAGAAGACAATCTAGTGATGAAGATTTGAGGGAGACAGGAAAAAGACGAGTAAACAAGGATGTCCAGCAAGGAGATCAATAGATCGTGTGAGAAGACCTGTGACAATCAAGCATGACCAATGAAAAACTTATAAGAGTGGCACTGAATTGAGAAAGATTGTGACAGTTGACACAAGTCCTCAATCCCATGCAGAAAATAGTGAAAAGTGGTGGATAATGACGACTGAGCTTGGTGTGATTTGTTATAAGAGGGCTGCGAATAGGACTATTCTAAAAGGGATTTTCTTCATTTATGTGTGTCAGACATACAAGGAGATTATTACTAGATTCAGAAATATTATAAAAAGTAATGAAGACCTTTATAAGGCTTCAGGTTGTACATGAATTTTTTTTTGCATGAAAGCTAAGAAGGTTCAATGTGTGCTCTAACTGAAGGATTAAGACAGAGTTGTGATTAAATGGTTATGAGATAAAGTAGTCAGTCATTACTTATCCTTAATGTTATCCTTACTGAATGCATTTTAAAATGTGGCAGTACCAGAAAATGTATTTTTATCCTGCTTCATTTTTAACGGTGAATTAAGGATGACTGAAAGACTTTAATTGGTGCTAAAGTACCTTCATCTCCAGTATTTAGAAGACTTTTTTACATCCTTTTGTATGCTGTGGGGCTAATATCTGAGTTTGTCCATTACAAATGTGTTTGAAATTATGCAGTATGCATAAGAAATAAACAAACCAGAATGCTGAACTTTAAACTTCCCCTAACTGATTAGGGTTAATATAAAAGAGCAAATGATTTTTTTTTTGAAATTTGAACTGTAAGAATAAAGATTTTTATTCTGTTGATTTTAAGATTTTTCAGGTAACAAAACAGTTCAATGACTGCCAAACAAGGTGAACCACCCACAAAGCACTTTGTATGTTTCATTTCTATGTAACTAAAAGAATTTAACAAGAATCTGATGATGCTCTTTAATGTAGGATGAAAGTGTTTATTATGAATATGACTGCATTCATCTAATTGACGATAATATCATATATTGGATATTTTTTCCTTCCTGTACCATTGTTTGCTACTTTTTGGTAATTTAGCTGAATTTAGTTATTACAGGTAGAAATGAGAATATTTTTCAGGTAAAGCCATTATGTGACTAATTAGCTGGTTATGTACTTTATAATCCATTTTATACATTTTCTTCTTTTAAATTTTTTTACCCTGATATGATGAAATGTCTTTCCCAGGATATACTTTCTGTTCACACATTGATACAATATCACAGTTCCCATTCTACAATGTGCCAAATGATGCTTGCAAACACACATAATAAAGTTATATATTATTTGTATGGGAAGAATACATTTCTTGTCTCTGTGTGTTCTATCATACACAGCAGCACTTCCTGTTGGATGATACAATGACCTTTGTACCTTATAACAAAAGGCTGTAGTAGTTGTACTGTGTATAGCAGTACACTGCAGAATTCATCCTGCAGTATATCAGTTTAGTTCTGTGGTATGTAACAGCACATCAGAAGCATAGAACTTCTCAATTATGCATGTTGTTGGAGCTCCACTTGGAAAACTCTTTCCTGTGATAATGTGAAATGTTCCCATTTCCTGCCTGTTCTACCATACCCAACAGAACTTTCTAGTGCAGTGGAACGTGCACAGCACAGATACAGGATGTATTAGTTGTACTGCATATAGAAAGGCACAGCAGCCCTGTAATCTACATTTCTTTTATTTAGTTCTAGGGCACATAAAACTATACGATCAGTATACAGCTTCTCCAACATAAAGAGATTAGAGATTCACTTAGGAGAATCTGTCTCTGTCTTTCATCTGCATTATTTGTACCTCACACAGAATGCTATCCTATGACCTCCTCCAATCAGCTCTCACTGCAGTATTGCTTATTTTGACTTCTGGAAACTTACCTGTTACATTCCATGCTTGCAACGTTGACCATGACAAATTAAAAAAAAAGCTGTACTATATCTGGCAGAAATTATTCCTTAGTATTGTAATATTACATCATACCCTATCGCGGTGGTACAGCGGTAGCATTGTTACCTCACAGCAAGAGGTTCACCCGTTCGATTCTCGGCTTGGCTTGGGAGTGCCTTCTGTGTGGAGTCTGCATGTCCTTCCCGCAGTTGGGTAGCATTCGAAAGACATGCGTGCGTAAATGGACATGCCTTCTTTGAAGGTTGGGTGTCGAACTGGCACCTCTGCGTTTTGTAAAAATCTACTGCCAATCATTAGCAGACCGGAGTTCCACTGTGGTGACCCCTTACCGGGATAAAGCCGAAAGACAAACAACCCTATAAAGCAGGCCTCACATATGGATTACAATAAATATCTCATTCATATGAATTTAGCTATGCTAGATTTACATTACATAGTACAATGCATACAGTGTGATGTTGCTCAAAGGATTTATAAAACCCTAGTTTGCTTCCCAATGAAATGATCTTATCAAGTTTAAGAAAAAATCACAGTATAATTTCCTAACAGAAGTTCAAAACGCAGGTTTTGTATTGCATTTGCACTAACAGGCTAAGCATCAGTCTAAATATAAATAAAATAAAGCATAATAAAAATGTAAATACTCAATGTGAAAATGCTGAGTGATTTGAAAGAGATAATCACTATGACCACATGATGGTTTGATTATGACAGACTACCATTTTGTATTATTCATGACCACAGAATGGTTTATAACAGACTGCCATGTTGTATTATTCATGACCACATGATGGTTCGATTATGACAGACTGCCATGTTGTATTATACATGACCACAGGATGGTTTGTTTATGACAGACTGCCATGTTGTATTATACATGACCACATGATGGTTTGATTATGAGAGACTGCCATCTTGTACTATAATTGACCACATGATGGTTTGATTACACAGACTGCCATGTTGTATTATACATGACCACATGATGGTTTGATTATGACAGACTGCCATTTTGTATTATACATGACCACATGATTGTTTGATTACACAGACTGCCATGTTGTATTATATTGATTATGACAGACTGACGTGTTGTATTATACATGAACATATGATGGTTTGATTTAGACAGACTGCCATGTTGTATAAATGACCACATGATGGTTTGATTATGGCTACATGATGGGTTGACTATGACAGACTGCCACATTGTATTATACATGATCACATGATGGGTTGACTATGGCAGACTACCATGTTGTATTATACATGACCACATTATGGTTCAGTTATGACAGACTGCCGTGTTATATTATACATGACCACATGATGGTTTGATTATGACATATTGACATGTTGCATTATACATGACCACATGATGGTCTGATTACACAGAATGCCATGTTGTATTATACATGACCACATGATGGTTTGATTATGACAAATTGCCATGTTGCATTATACATGACCACATGATGGTCTGTTTATGACAAACTGCCATGTTGTATTATACATGACCACATGATGGTTTGTTTATGACAGACTGCCATGTTGTATTATACATGACCACATGATGGTTTGATTAGGACA
This sequence comes from Protopterus annectens, assembly GCF_019279795.1. NCBI lineage: Eukaryota > Metazoa > Chordata > Ceratodontiformes > Protopteridae > Protopterus > Protopterus annectens. Next base: position 1,921,434,746 of record NC_056725.1, read on the forward strand.
GACTGCCATGTTATATTATACATGACCGGGTCTACTTTGAAAGACCGACACGCCAGTTCGCCGACACACAAATCACCGAGACCAGATAACCGAAAACACACAAAACCGACAACGCAAAACACCGAACACCATTACACCGACACACCGACACACCGAACGTAAACAACACATCACACTACATATCATAGCCACTAGCCCTAACCCAAACCCTAACCCTAAGGTCCGACACTATCGCACACTCACCCTACCTGCACCCTAACCCTAACTCACTTAACCCACCCCTAACCCCAAGGTCCGACACTATCGCACACTTCATCTACCTGCACCCTAACCCTAACTCACTTAACCCACCCCTAACCCCAAGGTCCGACACTATCGCACACTTCACCTACCTGCACCCTAACCCTAACTCACTTAACCCACCCAAAAACATAAAGCCTGTCACTATCGCACACACACCCTACCCGCACTCTAAACCTAACTCACTTAACCCGTCCCTAAACTACAGTCCCTCACTATCACACACTTACCTTACCCAAACCCTAACTCCGACACTAACACACACTCACCTTTCCCACAGCCTAACCCAAAATCCCACAATATCACACACTTACCTGACCGCTCCTAACTCTGTCACTGTCGCACACTTACCGAGTCGCGATCACACATTACCCTTGTCGGTCTTTCGGCAGACGGCAAATCACCCTTTCGATAAACTTACCTGTCGGTCGTTTGGTCTTCGTTTTCCGCGTGTCGGGGAATCGTCGTTTCGGTCTTTTAAAGTAGACCCACATGACCACATGATGGTTTGATTATGACAGGCTGCTATGTTGAATTATACTACTCCATGTAGCATGCCTAGTGCAGTACCTGTCTAGTGCATACCTACAATGAAAAGTCACAGTGTCTGAAGTATAATTGTTTTATGTGTACTTCTCTTCAAAAGGCAAAACATCATACTCCTTTTATTGACACAACTAACAACTCCATATACTTTCAATAGGAATGCTTTAATGCAAATTCAGCCTAGAGGTGTATATTACTGTTTGAAGTACAGTTGGGCCCATTCATGTCTTTTCCATAAAAGAAATCAAATTTTATTTCTCAACAAATGTATTAATAACTGTCACAAGAATGTGATTCCTATTACATATGCATCTGTCAACAGCCTCAACCGTAAAGTCCTCATATAATCATATATTTATGGGTTAAGTGCTAGGCAGTTAGTCTACAGACCATTACAAGCCTAAAAAGATCCTATCCAAAGTATCCTCCAGCCTCAGGGAGGGCAAGAACTTGAGACTACTCATTCAGTTATCTAGGTCTGTCATAATGCTATATTAATTTTGGTTTTTGTCATGTATATCCTTGTGTGTGTGTGTGTGTGTGTGTGTGTGTGTGTGTGTGTGTGTGTGTCTGTATATATATATATATATATATATATATATATATATATATATATATATATATATATATATATATATATATATATATATATATATATAATTTATATATCTATATATATAAAATCTATATATCTGTGTATGTGTGTGTGTGTGTGTGTGTGTGTGTGTGTGTGTGTATATATATATGTATATATATATATATATATATATATATATATAGAGAGAGAGAGAGAGAGGTCTACTTCTGCATTTCGAAGTTTCAAAACTTCGAATTTCTTCTGGTTGAGATCGCCATACAGCATGGAACAGTATATTTACTATTTTCCTCACTGTAGTGCGATCTCAGAGTTGGTATATTTAATTAGTAGGGGGTGTGGAAGGTGCAGGGGGGTGCAAGTTTAAAATATTGAATTCTTCATTGCAGAACTTTGAAATGAGCATTAATGTTCCATTTCATGCATATACAGGCACAGATATTTCAAAGAAGTGTTCTGTCCTGCAGTAGTGTCTTCAGTTTAAATTAGGGATGTATTTAGCATGCCTTCACATTGGACTTCAAAATAAATGTGAACCATGTATCTACATAATCCTTATTACATCAGTAGAAAAGAAATTATAAACAGTACTGCTGAAAAGAGGAATTACTTCATGCTTTGAAAAAATTCACTCCTGCATTGTCTTTACTGATATTTAGAATGTAACACTGTTGACATCAGCGCACATCTGAAAATACTGTGCTTTCAGCAGAATGACAGCCTTAAGCAGGGTTTGAATATAACTTTTCAAGTTTAAAATCCAGATTGTTTTACCAAGAAATGTTACCAAGGGCTAAGTTACTGCCACTTATTATGTATATGTTTTCCTTTTACATAAATAAAGATATAAATGTAATACTTCACCAGCTTATATTCTACTGATTAGCCAGTATATTAGATGTAAGACTCATATAAATTTTATTTAAATGTTTATATATGAAGGCCCCTTACTAAATACCATGAAAACAATTCTGTGTAGTAATATTTGCAATAGGATGTCTACGTTATCATCCACTTCCCTGAATTTATTTCACTAAATGAAGAATGACAGTCCAGCTAAATATTTAGCCCAAAAATCCTAGGATAAATCATTAGTTATTCCAATATGATATTTCATAAAGGGGATTTATTCTACTTACTCATGAGTATTCAAATAAATTTTAAAATGACATTCTGTCATGTCATAATATCATAGGATTACATTTGTAGTAGATTATTTTGCCATACTCCATGAACAAAACACATTATATGCTGTCCTAAGTTCTCCACTGTGTGCTTCATAGGTCTGTAAAAGAAAAAAAATGTCAAAAAAGATGTATTTCTCCCTGAAAATATGGCAGTTTTTAATATCTATTTTCTGGCCATGAGATTGTTACCTAAAGCATACAGCTTCATAGAAATCTTTGGTAAAATATAAACAGTCTTATTAATACTTATATACTAATTAATTATCATTACTATAGTGGTTAGAACAAAAAATTCTGACAAACTGCTCAATAAACTTTGAATACATTTGCTAGTATAAAAACTGCACAGACAGTACTTTGAAATATTGTTATATAGATTTCCAATAAGCTTAGACATTTAATTCACTGTATCAGGAGAAATACATTATATTTCTATCATAGGTTCAGAGGTTCATAGGAGATTACTAGGCTAACCATTCAAGAGCCCTTAAAAGCCTAGCGATTTTTACCCAGAGTTTACCCAATTTTCTATCCCATGGGAAAGCTAACAAGGGTCAGCAAGTGGGGTTTGGCTATTTTTACAGACTGCCTCTGTCCATAAGGGACATGGGCACCATCCCAGGAGTGAATTTGTGATTTCCCATCCACTGATCCAGATTGCTCTTGAAGATTGTCACTAAAGGCTTTTTCTTCACATGAGTAGAAAGTCTATTCCAGAGGAGGGGCAATTTCTGGAACACATAGCTGTCTCTCCAACATGATATATTCATGCCAAAGATCGGGTCTACTTCACCCTGTCAAAAGCCAACCATATCAAAGCTGATATTGTCGGCACCAAAATGTTGAAAGCGAAAGTCATTGCGCATGTAAATGGAAATCTCAGTAAGGGGAGATTTCCGTTTACTACAATGTAGTGCGATCTCGGAGTTGGTATATTTAAATAGTGAGGGGTGGGGGGGTGCAGGGGGGCTTGCCCCCCTGCATAGAGCAATTTGTGTTGTGTTTTGGTGTTTTTCTTGTGTGTTCGATGTTTGGGGGTTTCAACATTTTCATGTCAATTATTACGCTGTCGACATTTTGAGTTTTCGACAGTATAATATAAACGCCAAAGATCAGGTTTAGACCTTTGGAGAGGGTAACCCTTATGCAGATAGTTTTGCAGATATGCAGCATTTCCATTAGAGCTAGGTCAGACACAGATCACCCCTCAGTAATAACTAAGAAACTGAATGCAGTGCTAGGGCTTTTAATCAATCTACGTATGACATGTTTGTTACAACCTGTGTTTTTTTTTTTTTTTTTTTTTGTGAGAAACCTCTTAGAACACTCTAACTGCTGCAGGTGCATGTCAAGGTACATGTCAAAGAGTATATTGTACTTGATTATTGGTCTGATGAGGGTTGAGTACAGTGGTACCATGACATCCTTAGATCCAAATTCCATGCCCTTACTTATAAGCTGGGCCACATAGAAGGATTTCCTCACCACCATGGACACATAGTGATCAAAGATCAGATTACTATCTTAGTACCCAGATTTCACACTACTCAGTCCACTGTAGGGGGAGGGTGCTATCAATGTTGTAATTTGCAGGGGTATTTGATTTCCTAAAGGGTATTATTATGCACTTCTTCACATTTAGTTTGAGGCCATAGCTCTGACACCAAACATTAGTCTGCAATCTTTCTGTGGCATATCAACATCATTTGAGAAGTCAGTGATTGCCCCCAACTTGTAGTCTTCAGTAAACATGGTCAGCCAAAGGCCATCTACATTTGCCTTGACATCTGAGAAGTATATTCCAAACAAGATGTGGATTCCCCCAATCTAACAACATGTGTCCTATCCATGAGCCATTTGGTTATCCAATTTTTGTGAGTGTATCTGTAATACCTGAATGAGGTATTGTGTCAAATGCCTTGGCCAAGTCAAGGTAGGCAGTATGCACTGGCTTACCCTCATCCATAGCCTTGGTGACCTTCTCAAAGTAATCCATCAGACTGAGTAAGCAGGGCCTGCCCTTGATGAATCCAGACTGAGTTCTGTCTAGAGTCTGGAGACTCATATGTTGTTGTTAATCAGCTCCATGATCATGCTTTCCATAGCTTTGCATATGATGTTAGTCCGACTTATGGATTGGTAGGTTCCTGGGTTAGTGGGCAGTCCCCCTCCCCACTTATGCAGAGGGATGACTATTGCTGTCCACTGGGACAAAGCCTGTTTGGAGACTGTGGTTAAATAGAAATCACAGTGGATGTCCTAGGTCATGCTTCAAGCTGTTTAATAGGCACCCTGGGATTCCATCAGGGCTCTCTGATGCTGTGTTCGTAATGGTAGGGGTATTTTATGGGGAGTGACCACAGGTGAAAAAGGGGTGAAATTTGAGTTTAAGTTATTGGCCAGCAGGTCTGCTATTTCTTCTGGCTGAGTATAGGTAGTGCCATCTACAGCCAAATCAGTATATTCCTGAGTATGTCCCTTAAGATTTCGGACATAACTAAAAACATGCTTTGTTGTTATCTTTTGCTTAGGAGGCTGTTTTAGTCTCATATTTAGCTTTTGAAGACTTGACTAGATCCCTGATTTGCCTGTTGAGACTAATGAGAGATTTTTTTCTCTGTTGTGCACACTCCCACTTACTTCTAGACAGGAATTTATTCCTTCTGTTGTATAGTCTATTTATGCCAGAGCTCCACCTAGGTGGCTTGTTTTTCCAGTTAGTCCTTGGCTTTGTTCAGTCAGGTACTGCCATTTCTATGCAGTTGATACAAGTGGTTGTACAGGACATCCATGTATACATCTGCAAAGGCCTGTGTTTTCTGGGTTAAGGGGACCATTAAAATTACCTATACTAGCACTTGATAGGAGGTAATTTGCCTTGGAAAAATTCTTTTGAGTTTTAGGATTTCATTGGGGTACTATCAGTACATTTATTTCAAAGGATATGGAATTATGATCTGATCTGACCAATGAGGACATTACACTGTGGGAGGTGCAATACTATCCTATGTCTGTGAGTGCTATGTCAAGGATATTTGATCCCCTCGTGCAAGTGCAGACCAGTAGTTCCAGAACATTTACATTGACAAAGTCCAGAATCTCTGAGCCTGCATGTTAGTGGTCGTATACATTTCCCATTTTATGGAAGGGTAGTTATAATCAGCCATGAGTAGTGTGTTGGGCTGAATGGTAAGTGATTCTAGTAACTTCAGGTATGCGGAGTGGATTTCATGGTTCATGGTTGGGGCCTATAGCTAGAGACAATATGGTAGGGGATTTTGCCTGTGGTTGACTGGACATGGAGTAGCTCAAGTGAGTCAGCCTGAATGACCAACTAGAGGTGTGATTGCTTTTTATGTAAATGGAAACACCTCCTCCTTTAGTTATTTTCCTGTTCAGAGGGTGGTCTGAACATGTGATAGGCATTGTAACCTTGCACTGCTGGGTTGCTTTCCACAGCCTTGAACCATGTCTCTGTAACTGCACAGACATCAACATTCTCTAGGGCAAGGAGAGCTTCTAGGGAGTGCAGTTTCTTGTTAAGACTCCTAGCACTAAGCAGTAGTACCTTCAGCTCGGCATTAGAAGAATTTCTTACATTGGTCAGTCCAGTATTTGAAAGACTAGCAGTGACAGGTGCAGACCATCTCTAGCAAAGCAGTGTGGACTGTCGATCATGTTATCCAAGGCTAACAAATACTGGACCCCCTTTGGAATTATACCAGTAGCTAAGCTAGTTATTGAAGTCAATCATTTTCTGTTTGTATTGCGGCATTATTCTTAGTGAGGGTAGAATGTTGCTCAGTGCGAGGCTCATACTAGCCTGCAGCACACATTCAAATAGGTTCATAATGTGTCTCTTCATATAGTCCAGTGAGGTATGTCTTAAGTCATTCACACCCATATGGACTACGACTGAGTCATACTGGTACTTGTGGTTGAGTGACCTGAGTGCCTGCATAATTGAATCCTGGCCCCTGACAGGCAACTGACTCTAACCCTCTCTTTATCCATCCTGGTGAGGGGGGTGTCCATGGGTCTCATAATGGAGTCTCCTATGACCAAGATGTTTGAATGTGTGGCATTTTGCTGTAGGGACTTCCTTGTGGAGACAATGGTGATGTGTATTTTTATGTGTAGTGGGTAGTGTTGACTTTGTTTTCTTTGCATGTGGTTTCTGAGGGCAGCATGCGGGAGGCCTCTGAAGTTAAGGTAAGTTACTTATAAGTACCTCCTCATATGTGGGTTTATGTGCTGAGACCTTATTTAGTGAGGGAAATTATATGTTTTTGCTGACAACATGTTTGTTATTTGATTTGTCAGTATGTGAGAGTTGAGTCTCAGTTTGCATAATGTAACTACATCTCACACATACTGTGTTTGTTTCAGGATTAAGTGGTTGTCAGTATACATGAGGCAATTGCTACTTTGCCTCAGAATGCCCATGTATACCAGGCTGGCCACAGAGATAGCAGGAAAATGTCTATCCATAGTTTCAGGTTTTTACTGTAGGTTTAATTAGGGAAAAGCGTGGGGATATTTAACTGGACTGGAATGGTAGCTCATGGATGAAGAATGGGTGCTATTCTCAATGTGTACTGTAGCTATCCAACAGGGCGGTGCTGCTATGAGTGTAACTCAGATGTTCTTAGAACAGCAGGGGTACTGGGAAAGGTTGCAGTGATGGTTATTCTAAGGGAAATTTTAACTTAATAGTGTGTGCATCTATACAGGGCACTGCTAACTGCTGCTGCACAGAGAGCAGCCGAATGCAAACACTGAGCTTATATAGAATTAGAAAAATAAGTCTGAAAACAACAAGGCCTACAGACCAATCAGGAAAACACACAACATGCTTTCAGTCAGCAGACCCCCACTGAGACAGGTTTGCTACAGCACACGTCTGCCACAAGACTGCAGTCTGAAAACCCTCTTAAAGTAAAAATGCTGGTCTTAGAGATCAAGTGCAGGGAAATCACACAATCTAGATACTTCTGTCCTGTAAAACTAGCAGACACAATGTAAAAGTACTACAGCAGCAGTGTAAATCGTTCAGCTTTGAAAGTCCACTAACGTGAGAAATCAATTAATACACAATTCTTATGAAATACAGTACAAATAACCAGCAGTAGTGGAAAATGATAGTTACTTTCATTCTTTTAGCAGCACATGGATTTAGATGCATCAGATACTTTCTAACTCTCAGGCAAAGCAGCATACTGACAGTTTACAATGTCAGACTCAAATATAATATGCATTTCCACTAAAATGGTTTAAATAGAATTGTCACTTGGTAGATATCAATAAAAATGTCATTATTAACAAATGAGATATTTCAGACTTGAAAATGTGCTATGGTTTCCTTTAAGTTTTAGCATTTACATTACAAAAACATAGTTTGCCACATCGTACGTTAACCAGATGTTATTAGGATTGCGTTTATAAACATTTGTTCATTGAAGTAGAAGCATTTCTTGTCCACCATTTATTTATATGTAGTTGCCTTTGCATCAGAAGAACAACTGATAAATAATATTTGTAGTAATGAGATTTATATGTCCATGGAAAGATGCCATGTCCTTGCAACCCTCAGTATGTTTGCCACAGAAATGTGATGTTCTCATCTACAACATGGAGGTGCATTTAAATTCATGTTTGTTGATGTCTGAGACATATTTAGTATCCAAACATCAGGAGAAAAAAATGAATTATGCTATAAACATTTTCAACATAGCTGGAACAATTGCCACAAAATATGCACATTATATCTGTGTGCGAGTGTGTGTGTGTGTGTGTGTGTGTGTGTGTGTGTGTGCACATGTATGTATGTATATGTCTACAGCAGTATGATATAAAAACAGTGTCAAAACGTTAAAAAATCCTTCATCTACATGCATAAAAAGACAACTGTACAGCAAGTGATATCATGTATTATACCATGACCCCCCCCAAAACGTGCACGCTGATTGGCCAGCGTGCACATTGTAAATCGAGTTATACTAATGGAAAAAGGTCCGGTCGCCCGGACTTTTTTCCATTAGTATAACTCTACTTTAACACTGTTCGCTATGTTAAATGGGTTTAACATAGCGAGACAGCTTTAAAATAAGCAACGGAGATCTCTGTTGCTTATTTTAAAGCTGTCTCGCCATGCTAAACCCATTTAACATAGCGAGACAGGTTTTAAAAAGCAATGGAGAAAGCAAGATCTCCGTTGCTTTTTACTGTTTTGCTATGTTAAATGGGTTTAACATAGCGAAACAGTTTTAAAATAAGCAACGGACATCTCCGTTGCTTATTTTAAAACTGTCTCGCTATGTTAAACCCATTTAACATAGCGAAAACAGTAAAAAAAAGCAATGGAGATTTTGCTTTCTCCGTTGCTTTTGCCCACAGCTCTGATGTACTGCGCAGGCGCGCAGTACATCAGAACTGCCGCGGATGCCAGACATCTGCGGAAGGGCAGTAAGCAGGCATTATACTATGCCATTATTTAAGAAAAGTAATAGTTTCTTTTCTTAAATAATGTCATGGTATAATAGCAATAACCCACTTCTGGGTGTGGGTAATGCTGTATTTACCCACGGTTGGCTTTGTTTGGTCCCTCGGGCTAGCCCTCGGGACCAAACCACGCCAACCGTGGGTAAATCCAGCATTACCCACACCCAGGCGTGGGTTATTGCTATAATGACAAATAGTAGCACAGTCTCATGAAATTAGAGCATCAGCGAAATATTCAAACTGACATTATGAGGCAAATAAAATCTTTCTGTATCTGAAACAGTAAAATAACAGCACCAGTTGCCCAGCTGTTTTGGTATTTGTTTACAGCACTTGCTTCCAACTGGTTTGGTTTGTATCTGATACTGTAAGTGGGACCTGTTGGTGTACTATCTAGAAAATGTTATTTAAGCCAGTGGCACATTGTTTCTGCTTACAATAGTTTTATTTTCATTTTTATTAGGAATAAAGCCATTGGGCTTATTTATGGAAGTAAAAGGAAAGCTGGCAGTTTCATGTTTTGCTTTCTGTTTAACCAATACAGTCCTTTCTTTTGAACAGTGGAAATCACATAGATGTGTATCCACTAAATTCCATTCTGTTGTTTTATTAGATTCCCACCAGATGGTGTTAGGTGCTATAACGTTACTGTTTATTATGGCTGAAACTTTTGACATAGTCTGTTAACACCATTTGTTACTAATAAAATGTGAACTAAAGTTTCAGTCTGTCTGTCTGTCTGTCTGAGTAGGATTACATATGCATCCGAGTTAAATTAAGTACTTCAGTCAGCATCCCTGTGTTTCCATGTTTCAGCCTTGGGTTCAGAAAGTTTTCTATTTCTTACAATGCCAATATGAATAATTTATTTCCATTTGAATCTTATGCTACTGTGCTACCAGTTGGCTACCAGATGTGGTTCTTCTGTCTACTGTAACAACATAGTTCAGCCTCTTTGGAATATAACATTTAGATATTTTTTCAGACAGTACTCTAGCATTTTCTGGTTCCGAATGGCAATGTTTTTCATACTTGTATTTCATGCTGTTGTTTTACTAGTTAGTTAGTTACCAGGTAGTGCCATTTGTTATAGATTTAGTGTTTACTATGGATACATTTCAAAACTATATCTCAGATTGGATTACATACCATGTAAAATGTCTTTTTTTCCAGCATTTATTATTCCTACAGTTTTTTTAACAAAAAAATATATATGGAAGCATTCTCGCTTTTGTTGCTGTAGCTTTCATCATCTTTTGCTTTCACTTTAGTGTGTTTGATGAGCCATATACAGAGTGTATTACTTGCTGTTTAGAATCATATGACCAACCAGGATTTATATTTACCTTCTGATTCACTCATTTTTTAATGTTTATTAAACACTGATTTATTCATTGTAGCAACATTTCCAGACACCACCACGGCAATTTCAGTACCTTTAACTTTTTGTTTCATCATAAAAACAAATTAATAAAACAGTAAAGCTTTATGTGAGCGCTTTCGGGTTATAATAAACCCTTCTTCAGACAAATGGCTTTTCACAACTAAACAAATATTTAAATAGTTAAAACTTGGCACCAAAATCTGCCTTAAAGAAATATTGACCATGTTATTATAAAATGTCTATATAAAACATTTAGTTTCATTTCAGCTCTTTCTCATTATTAGCATGCTTATTTATCATGTATGTATATATATATATATATATATATA
>NC_056725.1:1921448087-1921480587 GCF_019279795.1 Protopterus annectens
GGTTATTTACAAAGGGTGGATAGCAAAAGGATAATTTAATTTTGAGATATAACTGAAATAAGTGGTAAAAGAGTTAACAGATGCATACCCAGAAGTTGGGTGGGTGAAGACAGAGTGATATTTGGTAACAATAGAGGAGTAGAAGAGAGCTGAGGTATAGCAGAAAAAGAAGATGAAACCAGAGATGTTAAACTTATCTTGGAAATGCACAGCTACAGAGTCAAGATGTTGAGAGGTGTTCTCTTAGATGTGTTCTGAATGGCTGTTGGCTTTCAAGTAGCCCGAGAGCATGAGTATAAGGTTGCTCCGGATGCATTTTAGGCTTTAGAGACAGGGAGGAGGAGTTTGTCTTTAGAGTGAAGCTGGGTCATAGTGTAGAAGCATGCCTTATAGTGATGGATACTTATAAAGATAGTATATTAGACTATGAGCTAGTAGTAGCTGACTATATTGGAGATGATGTGGGAGTTCAGTCCAATTTAGTTGTTTAAGGGAAGAACAGTGATGATTTCTAAAGGGGCAATTTGCACCAAAGACGCTATTTCCTTGTAGAATTGTTCCAGGTGTGTTTGTGTGGAAGTTTGTAGGTTAGTAAAAAGTGTGGTGGTGGGCATTTGTGTAAATAGGAGGTAGGCTTTAGCTATGGTTTCTCTAGTGCTGTTAGTTTGGTAGAGTTTTGTTCTATATAAGAGGTCAAGCTTTTGGTGTTTTTTTTTCAATAACAGTTTGGAAGTGTAGGTCAAATTTTGAGTTCATAGGTTGGTTTTAGGCTATCGGCCCTATGGCCTATACAAGCCTAGCAATAACAATTCCCTGGCTATTTCTTCCCACACTATTTACTTCCCTGGACCCCTGTCTAGCAGGGTGACTGACGTGATCCCCGGGGTGAATTTCCTTTCTCCCATCCGATCATCAAGGTTCCTTTTGAAGAGGGTCAAAGAAGCAATTTGCTTGACATGTATGGGCAGTCAGTCTTTGGAGTCTCTGGGTCAGGAACATATCCCTCCAGCATGTTTTGTTTATTGTGATGACAAAGTTTAGATCCATGGAGCGTGTGGCTCTGAGGGATTGGGATTTCTTTAAGTGTAGCATGTCCAACAGCTCTGGGTTTGACATGGCCTTGTATGTTAAGCAGAGATTGCCTTGGAGTAGACAATATGCAACAGAGTATGGATTTTTTTAAGACAATCAGCATACGGCATCTGCTTTAGGCCTGTGATTCTTTTAGTGAGGTATTTCTGTGGCCTTTCCAGCTGTTGCAGATGTCTTGAGAGGTACATACCAAATGGGGCATTGTATTCTATAATGGGTCTAATGAGGATGAGTACAGTGGGACAACAACCTCCTTTTTTCTGGATGAAAAACCCTTAGTGATGAGGTGTGCCACATAGAAGGATTTCCTAACTGTTGTGGCGATGTGGTTATTGAAGGTGAGACCACTGTCCACCTGTGTCCCCAAGTCTCTTATCACACTTTCGGTGTTTAGTGTACTGCCACCTATGTGGTAATTCATGGGTACATGTTTTTTCCCAAAGGAGATAACTATACATTTCTTGGCATTGAGCTTGAACCCATGGCTCTGGCACCAAGCATCTGTTTCTGTAAGGCCCTTTTGTAGAGTATCCACATCATTTGGGGATTCAATAATGGCTCCCAGTTTGCAGTCATCTGTGAACTTTGTTAGCCAGAGTCCCTTAGTGTTGGCCTGTACTTCAGAGAAGTAGATGCCAAACAAGAGAGGTCCCAGGACTGAACCCTGAGGTACTCTACTTGTCAATTGTCTGGAGCTGGATTTGGAGTCATCTACTTTTACAGTGTGGGTTCTCTCAGTAAGCCAGTTGGCAACCCATCAAGTGACATAGGGATTACTGCCCAACTTAGTAAGTTTATTATGATTCCAGAGTGGGGGACGGTGTCAAAGGCCTTGGTGAGGTCCAGATAGCCTGTGTGGACTGCCTTACCCATGTCCACGGCCCTGGAGACTGATTTGAAGAAGTCAATCAGGTTCAGGTGACAAGATCGTCCCTTCACAAACCCAAACTGGGTAGGGTCCAGCGTTTTAAGGTTGTCAATACCTTTGTTTATAAGTTCCATGATAATACATTCCATGGCCTTGCAGATCAGGCTCATCAGACTGATGGGGTGGTAGTTCCTGGGATCCAAGGTGGATCCCCCCTTGTGGAGTGGGATAACTGTAGCTGTGTGCCACTCAATGGGCATGAAGCCTGAGGTGAGGGTATAATTAAGCATGACACTTAGGTGAGGTGCCAGTTCATTTTGTAGTTCATGTTGTACACAGCCCGGGATGTCATCTGGTCCCATGGATGCTGTATTCTTATCTGTGGAGAGTGCGTTCTTTACCTGTGTGGCCATTATTACCAGAATTTGGCAATCTTCTGGCATTGAGATGGGCCATTTAGGGGGTGAGAGCTGGGTGAAGTTGGCACTGAATCGATCTGCCAGGATATGGGCAATATCCTTGGGATCAGTATATTTAATACCATTCTGTTGAAGCTCAGAGAAGATCTGAGCATTGCCATTTAGATTATTGACATAGTTATAGAATGCTTTGTGGGTGTCTTTGGAATCTGGCAATTTTATTTTTGTAACTAGATTTAGAGGATTTAATGAGGGATTTCAGCTTCTCACTGAGGCTGGTAAGGGAGTTTTTTGCATCCTGGGATTTTCCTCTTTTCTACAACAGTTTCTTCCTTTTGTTGTAAAGTTTGTTTATGGCAGGGGACCACCAGATTTGGCTTCCTTTTTTGGAGGAGAGCATCTTGGTTCTATTTGGGATGGCACGATTCATTCATGAGTGGATGTGCTCATACAGTGCCTTAGAATAGGACTCAGCAGTCGAACTTTCAGTTCCCGTCTGCATGGGTGTCATGAAGTTTGTAACTTCTGACTTGAGTAGCATGAAGTTGGCTTTGAGAAGTTTTTTTATGGAGGTTTCCTTACTGGGGGATGGGGGTGGGATGTGGATGTTAAGGGTGATTAGCTTATGGTCTGACCTGACCAATGTGGGGATGACCATAGTTGTGGAGCATCGATTTCCCATGTTGGTAATGACCAGGTCTAGGATATTGTAGCCCCTGGTGGGACTATGGATTAGTTGATCCAGGGCATTGGAATTTATGAATTCCAAGAACCATTGGGCAAAGGCATTGGTACATGAGTAGTTTTCCCAGTTAATGGCAGGGTAGTTGAAATAACCCAGTATTAGTGTGTTTGGTTGTATATTAATAATTTCCAGTATGTTTAGAAAGGTGTAGGGAGAATCTTGGGATATGGTGGGGGATCTGTAGCAAGCTACAATTTGGATTGCAGTCTTACCTAATGTTAGTTGCACCTGGAGAATTTCAGACACATTGTGTTGGGCAACTAACCTGGTGGTGTGAATATCCTTGGTGAAAATGGACACTCCTCCACCTTTAGTGTTTCGATCCTGGTTTGGTGGCCAAAAAGTGTGGGAAGAGTTGTAACCTGGTATTGCAGGGGTGCTCTCTAGAGCCTTGAACCAGGTCTCATTTACTGCACAGATATTGATGTTCTCCATTTTTAGGAGTGCCTTGAGAGAGTGCATTTTGTGGTTTAGGCTTCTAGCATTGAGTAGCATAACCTTCAGATTTTGCATGTTTGTACCTGTTACGGTGGTGGTTTTGTCCTTTAAACTTTGCCTAAAAAAGGCACTATAGGGGTGGCAAGAGCCTTAGCCAGTAACTTGAATCCCAGGGGCAACAGGTGCAGACCATCTCTGACAAAGCATCGTGGTCTGTCGCTCATGTCATCCCAGGCAAACAGATACAGGATCCCATTTGAATGATACCAGAAGCTTAGCCAATTGTTGAAGTCAATCATTTTGTCCTTATATTTTGGTATCATTCTGGGTGAAGGCAGGATGTTACTCAGGGCAAGGGTCATACCTGCCTGGGCCACATGTTGTGAGAGCTCTTCCATGTCTCTTTTCATGTAGTCCAGAGAGGTACGTCTCAAATCAATCACTCCAACATGGACAATGACAGTCATATTTGTACTTGTTGTGGAGTGACTTGAGTGCATGAGTTATGTGGCGGATCCTGGCACCCGACAGGTAGCTCACTATAATTTTCTCCTTGTTCAGCCTGGTGAGTGGGACATCAGTGTGCCTGACTATAGAGTCACCTATGACTAAAGTGTTAGGTACACGGCTGTTGCTGGGTGGCACACTGGTGTTGTGAGCTATGTGATACTGGTTGTAACTGGAGTTTGTTTGTGTTTCAGCTTCAGAGGTCCTTGTTGCTTGGACAGGTTACAGTTAAGAGCCTCCGCATATGTGGATTTAGTATTGCTATGTGAGGGTGTTGGTGGTGGGAGTTTAGAAGGGTTATGTGTTGCTTGAGGTGTAGTGCAGGTGTTAACCTTCTCCTCTTGACTGTCTAGCACAATCTTGGGTGGAGAGAGATTTGCTTCCAGTTTGGCTATGTAAGTGCATCTCTCACAGGTTGTAGTGTTGGGTGGTAGGAGGAGAGGGTTTTCTGTGTACATGAGGCAATTGCTGCATTGCCCCAGTATGCCCAGATTCACCAGGTGGACAGGAGTCATCAATGGATACTCCTAGGAGTTTTGTGTTTGGGACCTGCTCAATCAGGTTGTTATTTAATTAATGAAGTAATTTTGACAAAGATTTTGCTCTGAGAATGTTTTAGGGGTGAAAAATAGTAGTTTTGTTTTTTGGGAGTTAAGGGTTGCGAGTTGTCTAGCCAGGATTCTATGGACATAAAGATTTCTTGAGTAATTTATTTTTTTTTTTTGTAGGTTAGCATCTGTGCAGATAAGTGTAGAGTCATCTACATATTGTACAAGAGTGACATGCTTGGAAACAGTGTGTAGGTCATTTATAAATATGTTAAACAGGAGGGATGCAGTTATTGAACCTTATGGCACTCCTACAATAATGGGTAGAAATGAAGAGTATTCTTGCTGCCATTTGACTGCTTGGAATCTATCTGTTAGGTAACTGTAAAACCAGGAGAGAGAGGATGGGGAGAGACCCAAGGAAGAGAGTTTTAGTAATAGTTTATGGTGACAGATAGTGATGAATGCTTTGGACAGGTCTATGAATAAGAATAAAACTAGGTTTCTGGTATTTCTGTTTTTATTAATCAGCAAAGTGAACTAGGGCAGTAGTGGTGCTATAGCTGGGATAAAACCATGTTGTGTGAGGGAGAGAAGATTGTGACAAAGTACTGAAGTAGTTGGAAATGAATGGTCTTTTCTAATATTCAGATAATGGTGACAGGATGGCAATTGCTCTGAAGTTGGAGTAGTCAGAAGAGGGTCCTCTTTTAGGAAGAGGAATTTTATATTCCTTCTTCTACACGGCTGGGACATGAGATTCTAGAATGGATCTGTACATTAGTATAGATATCAGATATGACAGTGCTTTACCTGTAATTTTAAGAAATGCAGGAGAAATACTGTCTGCAGCAGAGCTTTTTGTTTTTAGTTTTCAGAGATGGTTTCTTAAGGTAGCAGTAGGGACAGGTTTTGGGGGGGATGTGGGCTTCCATGGGGTTTTATGGCTGGAGGTGGCTTGGTTTGATGGTGGGGTTGCCTTTGATAAGTTAGGCTACAGCTTGAAGGATGTTTGTGTTAACAAAGTCCATAAATCTCTGAAGTAGCAGGTTTGAGGTCATGTATGATTCCCATTTAATGCTGGGGTAGTTAAAGTTGCTCACGAGGACCTATAGCTTGCAAGGATAACGTATGGGATTTTACTTACAGTAAGTAGGACATGGAGAAACTCAAGTGTGTCATGCTGTTTGACCAGCCTTGAGGTATGTTAGTTTTTGATGAAAACTCACACTCTTCCACCTTTAGACTCTACCTGTGCAGACGCTGGTCTAAATATGTGGAAGGCATTCTAGTGTTGTAATTCCAGAGTGCTCTTTTTGGCTTTAAACCAAATGTCTGCAATTCACAGATGCCTGTATTCTCCAGGATGAGAAGAGCTTGTAGCGAGTGGAGTTTCCGGGCATTAACCAGAAACAGCTTTTGATTAATCTGAGTTGGTTTAGTTGTGTCGGTAGGTTTATAAGGACGGCACTGCCTAATAAAGGCACTATGGGGTGGGCAAGTCTTTAGCCATTATTCAAAAACATAGGGGGCTGAAGTTCCTTCTCAGTCTGTGTGTATCTTGTTTGTGCCTCAATCATTGATTTTCAACCACAGATAATTGTCCTTCTTGCAACAGCACTGCACATCTGCTTGCAATGTGACCGCTGACCTTATCACACTATAATATGGAAGAGCTGGGCAAACTATATTCATTTTCTACAGCAATATGCAACTTTTCTGTTTTCCCTGATCCAAATACCACTCAGAGTCTTTTTCAAATAATTTTCTCAAAGGCAGTGATATATCTGGTAAATTTAGAATAAACTTGGAGAAATTTTGAACCATGCCGTAAAATAATAGCAATGTCTGCCAGTCATTCAATTTTGACTGCTACTTTAGCTCTGTCCAGTTGCACACTCTCTCATATCAAGAAGTGTCTCATATGTTTGAGTCTGTTCGCACACCTCTAACTTTTTTTTCAATTTGTGATTACTTTGTCTGAGTCTTTCTAGCAGCTTTCCTAACTCCTCATTGCATTCTGCTTTGGTTTCACCATAAACCAACATGCCATTCATAGTACAGGCAGCACCGTCCATACCATCAGTAATCTGTGCAAATGCTCTCTGGCTCTGTAAAGAAGCTAGAGAAACAATAAGGAAAAAGAAGGGGCTATATACCAGACAGAAGCTGTATCTGTAGTACTGGGGAGGAATACAAAATAAGGTAGCTGGAGGTAAGAAGAAGGCATGTAGTGTTTCAGAGAACTGTCCTAAATCACTATACCTAGAGTGCTTGGCTGCATGGTAGAAATCAGTCTAAGGCACTGTGGGATAATTTATACCTTGCCAAAGTTTTGTATTACTGCAATCCCAAGTCATAGAAAAATATTTCCCAGGAACAGGTTTCATTCCCTTACCGTGTTTCTATGCTAACACTCTTTCCCTTACCAGTCCCCTCCAAAATGATATAAACATTTTACAATCCTCATTGAACTTAGGAAACTAACAGAAAACTAACATAATTAACTTGACCTAAGTTGTTTCATTTGATTTCTGAGAATTACTCCTCCCAAGTACTTTACAACATATTTGCACAGTAGAGGAAATACTTTCTTCATAACCTTATACTTACACATTTTTTACACACACACAGTTATAGCCACAGGGGCTGCACCCTACCTCCCCTGCAAGTAACTACTGAGCACTGACATTTGTTTTCTCTCATTCCATGCTTTTAAATTTTAAGAAAAATGCAAAGTTATCAAAGTCCCAACATTATTACTCTAAGAGGATCCACTATGGAAAATGGTCGGTACCTGTAGGACTGACCCAGTTAATAAAGCATAAATAAATAAGCAGTATAAAGTGGCAATAATGTAAGTATGCTACATATTTCATTTATTACAATAACAGCTCATCTGTTTTAGAATATATCCAGTACCTCACTGGAGCTAGCCTCCCCAATATGCCCCTAGGTGCATTTCTCTGTGCCCAACAGTCAGTGATAACATAGCTGTGAGGACACATAGGTACCCACTGTTTCATGGATGAAGGAAGTTGTCTTCATCTACTGTACTCCCCTTGTCCCATCATGTCACAATATGTTAGGTAAGGGCACACTCCCCATATGAAATGTTTTATACCTTGAAAAAATGTTTATTCTATCAGTGGCACTGATATAGTAAAATGTATAAAGCATAAATGTTCATATTACAGCTGCATATATAATTTTATTTAAAATAAATTCATTTATACTGAGGAATTTATTATGTAGCCTTATGGATTCCACAACACTAAAGTATGCACTGATATAGTAAAATGTACAAAAACATAAACATTCAAATTACAGCTGCATATATTATTTTATGTTTGAAATAAATTCATTTATACTGAGGAATTTATTATGTAGCCTTATGGATTCCACAACACTACAGTATGCACTGATATGGTAAAATGTACAAAACTTAAGCATTCAAATTACAGCTGCATATATTATTTTATTACTAAAAGACAAAAAAAATGCACAAACCACCAAGAAAATCGTCACACAAGCAGTATACAGACAATGAGAGCCAATGAGCCCTGAAATAATCCAATGTGTGCTTTAAATCAAGCCAACACGTCCAGTTCAGTACAATTCAATAGAAGGATGCTTTTTTTATTCAGAAAAACAAGAAGGTATAAGTGCTTTCGTTCCAAAAATAAAAGCAGGAACTTCATCAGATATAAAGAAATTAAGGAAGTAAACTGTTTTAAATAGGAAATCTTACATGACATCACTTCCTGGATTAGTGAAAACCACTCCCAAATCTGAAACAGTCTTCTGGAACAGAAGTCTGAAATACTACACATAAATATTTCAGCACAAAACAGTATAAATATCAAAATATAAAAATATATAAAAATACATATAAAAACTGATTGTGCAAATGTCAACACCCTAAGCTATGTATTATAAACACAAGCATAAATATGTAAATATGTGTATATATAAAAATGCTTTTAAGATGCACAGGGCTCCAATAAGCTTACAGTATTGCTGACACACCCCCATGATGTCAGCTAACTCTTAGGCTTGAACCATGCTATTCCTGCACTCACTGACTCAGAGGAGGAACAACCTGAGCCTGCCCCAGTAGGCAGAAGGAGGCATGCCCAGTATGCCCTGGCCTTTTCAAAGAGGCAATGCATAGCACATACACTGACACAGTAAGGACTCAGGGAATGACACCTCTCTCTGACTCGCCCATACAGTAAAAGGGATGCCATGGGATTTGTATGTATATAAAAACATATATGTAAAATATGCATACAGTTAAAAATCTATTAGGAACAAATTTCATGTACATATACATATAACAGATATGAAGGCCATTTAAAAAAAAATTTGTACCATATTCATATCTAAAGGGAATGTTTCACCTCTCAAGAGCTCTCAGTTTAAGCAGATTGCTTATGGAAAGGCTGTCATTTAAGCCTGGCCAATGAGTGGCATCAAGTCATAATTGCCATAGCAACTCACCTTTTTCACGTAAATATGGCCAGGCTGCCCCCCCTATTATCAATGGGATTCATAAAGCTTGCACCAGGTGCAGGCATAGCATCAGCATTCTAACACCAAATATGGCCATTGAGCGATCCAGGTACGAGCTCTTCCCACATGCACTACCTATGTACGCTACGCCCACACAACTCCTGGGCCCTGTATGCTAATTACCCCATGTGCAGCAGTGTAGCATGCAAATGAAGGTATGTAGCGATCCAGGAAGTGGTGCAGGCGTAGTGTAAGCATGCAGAAATGTAAACCATAGAAAATGGTTTACATTTTTGCAAACATAAAATTGGAGCCATGACAGCCAACCAAACACATGTATTATATTGTTAATATATGCCAATGGCTAAATATATAGCCATTGGCATAAAAAAATGTAAAAAATATAAAATTAACATTTAATATATAAAGACGCACTATCGCGAAGTGGAAGCGGAGGGCAGCGGCGTGCAAAGCGGATCGCAAGGAAAATATAAAAATATAGAATAAAACTGCAATGTAACACATATCATGATTTCCCCATAATAGTCAATGGCAGGCATGCTACACCATACTATGGTGCAAGGGTTGCTAAGGGGCTGTGACAGTGTTTTGCACGGTAGCTAGGAGTTAGTAGGCAATGCCAAGCAAATGAGAGGAGTAATAGTGAATCACAGATTCCCTACTGGTGTAAGGATGCACCTCACAGCGTAGTGTTATAACACCGAGGTGTGTCCTTGAGATAAAGATGACATCAAGAGAGGGGTGTCACCATTGCTGTAAGCACATTGGAGCATTGCTATACTGGTTTGCCCCTAGCTAGGCAAAGCTGAAGGATAGGGGTGTGTTAAACTGGCCATAGCTTTTCTTAGCTGAGAGTACACAAGGTAACAGAGTATGCATGTGAACGGAGATGAAAACTCACGTAAACCCGGTAAACAGGTTTGCATGGTGCGCACTGCAGCTGAAACAGGAAGGATATAGGAAAGAAATAAGGAAATGCTGCAGCAGGGAAATTTGAGTACAAATGACTATCTAACACCTAGGAGCCTACACTGAGCCATTGGCAACAGCTAACAAGGCTAAAAGCAGCTACCTGCAGAACATGAAAGGGGAGGGGCTGTACTGCAAAAAAAACAGTAAAGTGTCAAAGCAGAACACAGCCGATTTGCAGTATATCAGCTACAAGACACATTTTGCCATGGCTGGGAAGGGAAAGTACAAAACAAGAAAGACGGCAGCTGGATGCATGCCTGATAATGGGAGGGGATCCAGGTTTAATAGTGAATTAAAGGGCAACAGATTAATCAAGGCAGGCAAGCATAACTTCACAGTAAAGATCCCATACTTGCAGTACTCATTGTAAAACCCATAATTAAAATACTCTGCAGCTGGAATAGCTCAGACACACCCAATGACATCAGCAGCATCCATAGCATAATAGTATAAAGTGTGAAAGCACTTCACACACATTTGTGTATTCCCATACACTCTGCACCAGTGGTGTATACAGACGGGGAACTTTTAGTATGTACATGTTAGAGGCTGCCATAGCTTTGATCAACCAGCATGTGTTGGAGACTGAAGGTGGTGTGGAGGATGATTCACACGACCACCTCAGGCACCAGAGGAGGAGGAGAGTGTTCAGACCAAGAGTAACTTACCAGGGGCTACACGATCTGGAGATAGTAGAGCATTACAGGGTGGACAGGGACATCCTACAGCAACTTGTGGAGCTGTGCCGGCCACACCTCAGAGCCAGAACAAACAGAGGGGAACCCATCCCAGTGGATATGAAGGTATATGTAAGTCTGAGAATACTAGCTACAGGTACCTTTCAAAGACCAACTGGGGATATCATGGGGATCTCACAGGCATCAGCATCCAGGGTACTACACCAGTTCCTAGATGCCATGTTACCACATGCCAATGAACACATATACTTCCCCCCGAATGCAAGAGGAGTTAGCCAGCAATATGTGTCTCTTCCACCATGTGGCAGAATACCCAGAGGTATTGGGTGCAATAGACTGCACACACATACACATCAAGTCACCACCCGGTGAGCAGGGTAGGCGCTACATAAACCACAAGGAATACCCCTCCGTCAACTGCCAGGCCATGTGCAATGCCCAGGGCATTATCCTGGATGTGTGTGCTGGCAGCCCTGGAAGCTATCATGACTCCCACATCTGGCATGCCTTACAACTGTATCAGTTAATTGTCAGGGGGGACATCCCAAATGGCTACCTGGTGGGGGATGCTGGCTATGCACTGGAACCGTGCATGATGACTGCCATCAGAAATGCAGACACACCCATGCCGGAATGCCATAATGAGGCACACACACAAACCAAAATCATCATAGAGTATGTGTTTGGGATGCTGAAATCATGGTTCCATTGCTTGGACATATCTGGTGGAGCCTTGCAATACTCTCCAGGCACGTGTGCCCACATCTTCATAGTGTGTGCCATGCTACACAATATGATCCTGTGAAAACAGATGCAGCAGGGAAAGAATGGTGAAGGCCCTCACAGC
Organism: Protopterus annectens; assembly: GCF_019279795.1. Lineage (NCBI taxonomy): Eukaryota > Metazoa > Chordata > Ceratodontiformes > Protopteridae > Protopterus > Protopterus annectens. Next base: position 1,921,459,758 of record NC_056725.1, read on the forward strand.
CCACCACCATTGCCAAGGGCCCCACAGGCACAGAGGTACTCAGACCATGAACACCCTGAGCCAGGCCAACCCAAGTGGGCAGACGGAGGTGTGCCCAGTATGCCCATGCCTTGGCAAGGAGGGAATGTATAGCACACACACTGACAGTGTAGACACCTAGGGACTGACACCTTTCTCCACCTGCACACGCAGTAAAAATGGATGGCACACACACAAGACTACCTGTAAATTGTCATGTATAGGCAGTCTACTTTGTGCATCCAATATAGACAGCCCTCAACTATTGCACAAACAACTGCCATTGGCACAAAGTAAGTCATCACCTGAACAGTAAAGTAAGCTATCAGCATGTGCTGATACTGTATGTATTGGTTCATAGGTAGGTACTTGGCCAACTGCCAGAGGCCATTCATAAGCCTAGCCAAAATGTGTCAGCTTTTGTCACCTCATTGACTCATTAACTGTCCCTCTGTGGAGCAGAGCCAATGGCGGGATCCCTGGGGTGCATCTACTGTTCCCCATCTGCTCTTCAAGGTTTCTCTTGCAGAGTGTTAGTGAGGGGCTCTGTATAATGTAGTTAGGGATGCTGTTCCAAAGTATGGGGAGTGTCTGTGACAGGAATCCATACCTCCAGCATTTTCCAGTTATTGTTGTGGCAAGGTTCAGCTCACTACAGTGTGTGGCTCACTGTGACATGGATTCCCATAGGTGGAGCATATCCATTAAGCCTGAGTTCGACATGGCTGTGTTGGCCAGCAGAGATCATCCCTGAGTAAAAGAGATGTCACTGAGTAAAGCAGAAGTTTATTCAGTCTGGCTGCATAGGGCCTATGTTTGAGGCCAGTAATCCCCTTTGGCAAGGTACATTTGTGGACCTTCCAGCTGTTGGAAGTGTCTTCTGAGGTATATCCCAAATGGGTTATTATACCCTGTGATGGGACTGATGAGTGATGAGTAAAGGGGCACTATAACCCCAGTATGTCTGGATGGGAACCCTTTAGTAATCATATGGCCTACATAGAAGGATGTCCTAACTACTATGGACATATGATTATCAAAGGGGAGAACACTAACTACCTTAGTCCCCAGATACCCCATTACCTCGTCCGTATTAAAGTGGCTGCCACTTATGTGTTAATATGTGGGTGCTTAATATTCCACAATGGAATGACCATGCAGTTAGTGGCACTTAGCTGGAGGCCATGATGTTGGCACCCTGTGTCGGTCTCTGTGAGGCCCCTTGAGGGATGCCTGTGTCAGCTGGACTATCAATCATGGCTCCCAGTTCGCAGTCATTGCCAAACATGGTCTGCCATAGTCCACCTGTGTCTGGCTGTACCTCTGAGAAGTATATGCCAAACAGCAGGGCTCTCAGGACTGAGTCATGTGGGACACCAGTCGTGACTGGTCAAGAGTTGGACCTGGAGACCGCTAGTCATACCATGTGGGTTCTGTGTGTAAGCCCATTGGCAACCCAACCTGTGATGTATGGGTGTATGTACAGGCTGGTGTGTTTATCAATAATACCTGAGCCTTGGCGAGGTCCAGGTAGTATGTGTGCACCACCTCTCCCATCATCTAACATCTTGGGGACTGTATGTAAGATGTCAAACAGGTTCAGTAGGCATGAACTGCACTCAACCAAGCTGACCTGGGTTAGGTCACGTGTTTGGAGGTTACCAATATCTTTGCTAATGAGTGCCATGAGGATGCGATCCAGACCATTGCAGACCAGGCTAGTCAGGCTTATGGGGTGGTAGTTACCATGGTCAGTTGTGATTCCATCTTGATGGAGTGGAATAATTGTTGCCACGCTCCATTGTATGGGCATGTAGCCTGTGGAGAGGCTGAGGTTGAAAAGCTTAATTAGGTGAGGGGTCAGGTTGTCTTGTACAGTTTGCAAGATGCAGTCTGGGACAACATCTGCCTCCACTGATGCTGTTTTCTGCTGTTAGAGAGGGCCATTTCCACCTATGTGTCTCTGATGTGTGGGATACTGTACCATTTGGATAGTGTTGTGGGCTCTTTAGGGGGTGAAGTATGCACTGAATGTATCTGCAAGGATGTTGGTGATATCAGTAGGGTCAGCACAGTGCAAATCTGTGTGTCACAACTTAGATCCTTGACATAGCCAAAGAAGGCTTTGTGGGTATCTTTCGAATCCTTGCGTATTTTCCTGCTGATGTTAGCCTTGGATGATGTCATGAGGGACCTATGTATCATACTAATAGTGGTCACGGATGTCTTCCCTTCATGGGATTTGCTGTTTGTCTGGAACACTGTCCTACTTCTGTAGTATAACCTGTTTATTGCGAAGGTCCACCAGACTGGTGTCCTTGTCTAGGAGTGAGTCTTGGTTTACCAGTGATGGCATGATCCATACATCCATGTAGGTGCTTATAGATTGCATTTGTAAATTTGTCTGTATCTTGAGCAGTGTTTCCCATTAGCATGGGGGCTGCAAAACCCCCCATCCCTGTCACTAGTAGTGTAAATTTAGCTGTAGGAAAGGTATACACTGTGGTTTCTGTGGGTGGGGTAGATGCTTGGGTGTGGAAACAGTGAATAGTTAATGGTCAGATCTAACCAGTGACTGGTTAACCTCTGCTGTGGTGCACCTGTTGCCCATGTTGGTGATGACCACTTCTAGTATGTTTCCACCCCTCATTAGGGAGGTTACCACCTGATAAAGGGCATATGAGGTGATAAATTCCAGGAAGTGCTGGGCCTGGAAGTGAGTACTTGTAAGTTTCCCAGTTAAATGTTGGGTAGTTGACATTGACCAATGCCAGGGTGTGCCTTAGGACTGTCATGTTCTCCACTGTCTCCAGGTAGGTGGAGTGCTGGTCCTGGGTCATGGAGGGTGATCTGTAGCAGGCCACAGTTTACAATGCAGTTGTGGCTGATGTTAGCTGCACATGGACGATCTCAGAGGTATCATGCTGCCCCACTAACCTGGAGGTGTGGGTATCCCTGATGAATATGGATACACCCCCTCCATGTCTGTGTCAGTCCATGTTCTGTGGCTGAAATGTGTGGTATGGGTTGTAGTCTGGTAGTGCTGGTGTGCTCTCAGGAGCCTTAAGACAGGTCTCAGTTACTTCCTGAGGAGTGCTGTGAGTGCATGCATGTTGTGATCACAACCCCTGGTGTTGAGTAGCATAACCCTCACTGATTCTGCTATTGTGCTGTTTACGGAACTGGTATTCACCTTTGAGACTCTCCTAGAAAAGGAACCATGGGGGCGCCAATAGCCTTGGCCAGTATTCCATAACCTAAGGCTGACCATAAGCCAGTATGGTATTGTTGCATGCATGTTTCCCATCTGTGCTTGTTTCTCATCTCTCCTGTAGGTAACCTACTGGTAAGCAATAGAAAGCCTTAAACTTACACAAGTCTTCTAGCTTCCAAGATAGGCTTTTGGAGTGACTAAGTATCAGTGTTCTGTATGTTCTTGCTGTACTTAACTGTTTCCTGACTACATGGTGTTTTCTCACTGTATATTGTGATCTGAAAGTCTGTTTATTCACATATTATGGCTGTGATGGCCTGCACTTTAGAGGTTCACAGATATCCTACTACCTATATACCCAAGGGCACTTAGAAGCATAGCTACAGTGTGTTGGCTTTCTCCACACCATTGATGAAGTAACTGAGCCTCTGTCAAGCATAGCCAAAGAAGCAATTCCAGGCAGAGTTGCCGGAAGCTGTTGAAGACTGGGGTGGTGGAGGGTGACAGAGGCACTTAGTGATCTAAAGAGGGCATGTTAATGCGACAATTCAACACCATTCAATTTCCCCAACAGGTCTCGCAACTATCAAACTGGACAGGCTCCCCCACCTCCTGGCTGTATGGTTCTGGGACACATGATCCCAGGGGTGTATATTCTGTTACCCATTCACACAACAAGGTTTCCCTTGAAGTGTGTCATTGTGGGGCTATGCCTAATGTAGTTAGGAATGTAATGTGTTGTCTCACATTACATTTGTTATATGTTGATATTTCAAGAGTAAGTGAAGCTCAGTGGGTTTGGGGGCCTCCGCCCTTTGCTTAGCCTAGCTTACACATATAAATCATCTAAATAGGAAATAGGTGGAAGCAACGTTAATGTCAATAGTGTAATGGTTACAGCATCTGCATAGTATCTGTGCATTCGAGGTCCCAATCCCAATAAAGTCAGGGATGTTTATCATGTTAAAATGTATACCTTAACCACAGCTTGCATATATAGCTAGTAATCGTCTGTAAAATAAACATTCGAAACACCCATATAAACCCATGTGTGCTGGAGAGTGAAGTCAACAGAGAATGTAATGTTATGTAAGCACATAGTGAGATGTTACTTCACTGAAATGTATATAGCCTTAGTAGTTAGTGGATGCGGCTGTGTTTGCGTGCACAGGTTATATGTTACAAAGTTTGTTTAACTGTGTTTAACCGCTGCTATAATGTCACACAAACACTTTTAAACATGCTTACAACTGCTTAAATGAGCCTTATTTTGGAGTAAAAACAGTTTTAAAGCACGCAGGTGTTGAACCCTGGACCACGCACACTATAGTCATGGGCCTTACCACTAAGCCATCTGAGGTGTATACATGTATTGTAGTCTTTAGACTACACCTTATACCATATGCAGTCCACTGTAATGATCACAAATGGGACAGTCACTTTGTGTACATATGTACAGTACATTGTAATGTACTGTAGTTTGTGAACCAACATATTCAAGCCTACCTATGTATTACTGTTACAAATTAATATGAAACATGTATATATATATATATATATATATATATATATATATATATATATATATATATATATATATATATATATATATATATATATATATATATATATATATATATATATATATATAAATATATATATTATACAGTTACATCAATAGCCATATATATATAAACATCTATGAACACACTTCGTGACACAGAAACACTCCAAAGGAATTGATGTGTATGCAAAACACATGCAGCTCTGGTATTATAACTATTAATATTAACCTAATTCACCATAGAAGGGACGGTTGTTGTGTATGTGTAAATTGGGGTGGGGGAGGAATGATGGGTAATGAAATCATGCATCAAGGAGAGCCTGGGTCAGATGTTCAATAAGTGAACTGGTGGGGTATACATGGAGTATGGAGACAATATAAAAAGAACACAAAACAAGAACCTTTCTTATTCATAATACACCCTGTCATGTCACATTGCAACACCTAATTTCACAAACATATGAACATTAACATGTATCAGACATATGTACACCAACTGTCACATTTGTTTTCAGTAATGAGGAATGCCTGTAGTAAAATGTATATTCTAAACACCATAACATTTGTACATATCTCAGATGCCTTAGGTTCATAGGTTCATAGATTAGTACTAAGCTAACTGCCCTTGCGAGACATTTTAAGCTTAGCCAATTATCCCTTGTGAGACTCAAACCGTGCACCTTGTGTTTGTAAGGCAAACACCTTAACCATTAGGCCACCCTCCCTTAGTGGTAAAGTCAGTGAGTGTGGTGTTCATGGTCCCGGGTTCAAGACCTGCAAGGGCTGTTAAATTGTTTTGAGGGCCAGAGTGGGTGGATTAAATCAGTTGTAAGTGGGTGTGCACGACAGTAAGCGGCGCTTAAACATGGTAAACGGAGAAGTGCTTCACAGGTTTAACCTTTGCATAATGTCGCACAGACCATGGGGAAACCTGCTTAAAACCACTTAAATGTGCATTATTCACACTTTCCCTACCAGTGCCTACTCTGAGAGGTAAAATAATAACATCTTCCAGGATTAGAACCCGCAACCATGTACTCCATCCTCAGAGTAACCTACTACTAAGCTACCTGAGATGTATCTATTCCAGTTGTGTATGCAGACAGGTTAAAACACAAAAGGGAGGAATGTGTTGAAATAGGGCAACCCGCCATGTACCCAATGAAAGGTGTATGCTCATACACACACACAGACACACAAACACACATATATATATATATATATATATATATATATATATATATATATATATAAATATATATATATATATAAATATAGATATATATGTATATATATATATATATATATATATATAGAGAGAGAGAGAGATACATAGAGACATGTCAATATATACAGATCTACATATATATGTAGATATATAGATAGGTTAAAAACATCTACACATTTATGGAGGTACAGATAAACGTATGCAATAATATATATTATATATATTTATATATATATATATATATATATATATATATATATATATATATATATATATATATATATATATATATATATAGATATATGTACACATAAATACATGTGTGTAGACAGCATCCAAAGTGTTCATATCTGAATATAACATGGACCATAGCAATCACACATCCCCCTAAACAATATAAAATTAACAAATGAAGAGTATATGCCATTACACTATTACAAATATGTTCTATGGACACAGTCACCAACACGACCGCAATGACTGCAAATATCCATAACAGAAATACACAGACAGCTTTCATTTAGCAAAACTTTATTACATTCCGATGTATTGCCAAAAGGATTCAAGGACTAACAGTACCTGTATGCTATACAGGAAGCATTTAACAGTGCCTTAATGAATCAGCCTGGAATTAACATAGCATTAGTCCACTAAGGGATAGGTGTTCACATAGGGAAAGAACACCCACACACATATAGAAGTTGTATAAAAGGGGTTCCTACACACCTGCATGTGCTATGTACACCCACCAACATCTACCCCACAACCAAAATAATTACATCAATACATACTGTCATACCATAACCAATTATTCAACTACTGTACAACATCTGCTGAAACCTTAACATACCTGGACACAGACACACTAACATGGCCCTATGTGAAATAGTTTGCTGTTATACAATTGAACAGCTGCTGATGTTACAGGGTTTTTATGAACTAATCCCATTTCAGAGCGTTGAAAGGTTCGTACACCAGGAAGTGTTACCGAGTACTGATTATCAGCACAGTATGATACACATTAACACCAAACTAAATATGTCAGGTAAGCACACTATAAACCACCTAACATTATATGCATAACTATGCAGCCTTGAGCTGGTCAAACATCCTGGCCAGACTGAAATATATGCAGAAATATTAGGTACACACAAACCCTGCACAAGTAGCAATGGTCAGAAATATAACAGCAGTACTCACATTTAGACCAAATCCTCTAGGCATTACACACAATATATTATTGTTTGTCTCCATACAGATGTTGCAATAGATTTCAGACAACACTTCCAGGCTGTATTCCTCACAAGTAAGGCAAAAGAACAATGCCCAAGTGGAGTACTCAATTATACTCTGCTGTTGCCATAGTATTGGCTAAGGCAGTAGCAGCGCAGCTGATGTGCATGTAATTAGCTACTTAGGAACATGAATTGGTTATCGGGGTAGCACATGTTACTGATCTGTAACTATAAAAGGTTGCCTTGTCACACATTCAAACCATCTGTATCTACCTGTAGGACAGTACAAAACACTGAAAGACAAACCAAAAACGAGTATTATACTGGTCAATAACACCTCCATTTACTAAGAAGGTATGTATAACATGTAGTATGTCTGTGTATGTAGTACCTGTTCTGTAAGAATTAGTGTAATCAATGCATATAGTGGAAACAGCTATCTTGTAGTGATGTATTGTTGAGCAGTAGTAATACTTGTAGTATTTTATGTGTGTACTGCTGTAGGTCACAAGGCAAACTTCTCATACACCACAAGGGATGATATGGGCTTGGAACTCACCAATTTGCTTCCAGCCACTGTCACTGTCAGGTTTGGTCCAACAAGTATGTGCTATAACAGGGGATAGTATATGTCGATATATTGTAACAGTTGACATATGTATGGGTGTATAAGTGAAATGAACATATGGTTTGCATTGTGGGATATTGTGCCAATAACTGTGTAATGTACAGTATTTTAGGCAGATCTGTATTCCATTCTAGATAGCATTTCTGTTATGTTATGCAGACAGTAGTTATGTCTATTTGCAATTACAATACTCAATAACATGATACATTTCCCTTGTATTCATCTGACAGTTTAGCAGAATGATAGCAAAGATAATTGGAAGAGCTAGGTAACTATCCATGCACATAACACATGTAATATCCACCTCTCTAGTATCATTTGCAAGCAATAACAGCTGTGCATGTGTACATGTTATGTAAATGTGTAGTGACCCTTGTTATAGGGCTGGGACAAATGGCTATGTGCACACCTACATAGAGTGGATATTGAGAGTAGACACACTGGTTGAAATACCAGGTTTGTGCAGCCTAACCTCTCATTGCCAACCTAACAGCCACTTACACATACTGTATGTAAGGTAGTGCACAGTACTGGTAATGAAACAGGTTGCATATCATCTTTAACTCCAGTGTAACATCTGCAGTAGGAGTGTAAGATGTAGGAGACAACTGCCCATGTGTAATAGCTGCTTCATAGGTGATGGCTTACACTATCTGATTATATCCTGATCATGTTGATAGTGGCATCAGAATCTATTGATACATGACTCTGGGGAGTGGGTGTCTGTGCCCATAAGAGCTCATGGTCCTGATGGATATGTGAGTATATACCCAGAGAAGGAAACAGACCTGTAGACACTTGCATCATCTGTAATCAACTATCAGGATGTGATGTGCTCCTCAGAGGAGGATTGCTGCTAAAGGTAGCTACAGTGTTTCCGTAATAGCCAGTGTTGTCACGTCCATAACACAAACATTTACATGTGAGCATCACTGTTTAAAACATCTTCATAAGCAATAAGTAAACTAAATACAGTACTTGGTACTTGTAGCACTGAATGCTCATACAGGCATGTCCAGTAGTCAGCTACTGGTGTTTACTAATGTCAGCTTTGTGTTTGTGGCCATCCTGGGGGAATGTAATCTCCATGCCATGTACACTGCCAAACCCACCTAACACCATACCCCATACATTGTCTGGGATGCAGCTACAGTGGTAAGCTGGAAGGCAGTCCAGTCTACAGCCATAACTGGATTGGACAGTCATAAGGTGTAGGTTAACATGTGCATCTCATCATCACAACCAACACATACTCTTACCAGAACACAGTAAGGGCACCCACACACACTACCAGAAATCACACACATTCACAGAGGCTTCTAAGTATCTGGCCAAGCAAGTGACCTCCCAAGCTAGAATAGACAGACAACAAAATACACAAACTGTATGACATAGTCTGCATAACTGTGCCACACCTCAGAACACGTGACCGGAAACATGCCCAACAGTACTCATTTGTGAATGCAAACTGTAGCACTATGTTACACACCGACCTATATGAGGGCATGCATACTGTCAGCTGCCTGTCTGCCATGATTAGCCACATACGCATACACTCAAACCATCTTTTGAACTATACACATGGCTCTAGTATATTCCATGTTCTTGTGCAGGACCTGTGATGCAGTAGCCTGGACTGCATGGAAACACATATAGGAACTGTTAGGTCTTGTAGCCCATGCAGGTATGTCCCAAGGCCTGGGTAGCATTCTGCCATTGGCCAGAAGGATACTGCAGTACAGGGGCAAAAGGATTGTATTCCACAATTGTCTAATGTAGTGGTGCAAGTCAAAGAGTTTCCAGTTTCTGTCTGCCTGGGATAACATGGTTGACAGACCATGATGCTTTGCCAGACAGGGCCTGCACCTGTCACCCCCTGGGAATCTGGATACTGCCTAGGGCTCATGCTTCCCCTATAGTGCCTTCATCATGCACTGTTCAAGTGAAGGTCCACTGCTGTTACAGGGACAGCCAAGCAATAAACTGCGGGTCTTGCTACACAATGATACTTGTCAGAAACACTATATGGACACACATATGTCAATCCCTAACATGGAGAACATATCAGTGCAGTGGCTGAGACATGTTTCAATGCTCTGGAGAGCACACCTGCATGACCATGTTATAACACATACCTCACCTCTTGCCCATTATCCTTTATTGGAACACACGGGCCACAGGTGTGTCCATATTCCTGAAGGATATGTACACCCCCACGCTAGTTGCACTTGCATAAGTTCAGATGCATTATGCTGAGCAACTACTTTTGTGCCAAAGTGGAATTTAAATTGCACTTTGCGACAGATCACCCACCATGCCGCGGATTTCTCAACTGTCATAATGTGCTGTAATGGGGAAGATTAGGTCTGAGACAGAAAACCATAATAATGGCTACTCTCAACTATTCCATTATGAACTGGGAAGACTCCTTATGTACCAACACCTGTGCTCAATGCATGTTGGATTCCATCAGCACCAATGACCTGGATCACAATAGTCACACAAACAGGACTAACAGTGTGCTACCCATAGCCAGTCTCCAATGCCAATGTTATGCTTCCTAAGAGCAAAGTGGTGACTGTCATGGCACCCATGCAGATGGGCAATGCATGTGCAAATGCTGAATCCTATACAAATGAACCTTAAGCAGTCACATACATGCAGTGATTGTGCCATTGAAACAGAACCAAGATTCAACCAAACACAAACAAGAAGGCAAACTGGTGGTACCATGCTTTAAACTGTACCACAGAAGGTAGTAACTGTTGCAAGAGAGAACACACATAAGTGGAGATGATCCCTGGTCAGCCTCAGTAAGATGTAGATACACCATATAAACCACACAAAGCTACTGTGAAACTAATCAGCCACATATTACGAGGCCAAGCACAGAGCATTCTATAGCTGTGTCATTAATCGTAATGGCAATGACAAGACCTGCCGTGCTGCACAGCACTATGGCATGGGAAGTACTGCACCTACAGAAATAACACCTGTTCATCCAGATAGGGTCTTGGAGAACCTAAACCCACTCCCACCCCCCCAACAGGTACACATAGTTATATATCCATGTACACTACAGAGTCCCTGTAATATGCAGGTACAAGCTGCACTCTCTAAAGCCATACATACAGCTTTCATGGGACCTGTCAACATCCCAGGGTGTATCCTACACAAATGTAAGAGCAATCAGCTCTCCACATACACATCATGTTCAATCATAGCTCCATGTCAGGCTGTGTACACACTGAATGGTACACAGCAGCAGTTATCACACCCCACAAAGGGGGAGACACCATTGATAATGGGAAATAGTGCACTACTACCCTGCTGTGGTTTGTAAGGTCATGAACTGTGATCAACGTATTTGATGTACTCAGTAAAGATGTAGATGACAGTAAGGTTGATTCACAAAGTATATGATGGCCTTGCCAGGTCTTAGGACACCATCACCCTTATTGTGTTCCAGCTACACTCAGTAAACTATGTGTATATTCCTATGTCACAGGAATGGTTGGTAACTGGACTGCTGGCAGAACCAACACTACAGAAGGTGTCTGACTAATACATGCAACCAGTGCCAGCCACAGTAATACAGGGTTCATTCCTGGTACTCCCCCTCTTTGTTATCTATACCACACAGACTAACACAGAAGGCATCTGCCTATTGATGTTTGCAAATGACTATGAACTAGGAGCAATAGTTGACTCAATGCGTGCTGCGTTCACCATACAGAAGGGCTTTTGTGTGTCATATGTGTGGTGTGTTACGTATGGCCACAATCTGACAGCTAAGTATTGCATTGTCATCCCCTATGTTAAAACCCCTGTACCCATGAACTACCACCTAGGGTGCAGTCAATGTAATGGCAACTGTGTGCATGAGATGCAGGTGGACAGTAGTCTTTCCTTTGATAGTTACTTCACCACACCAGTCAGGTAGTTGTATGTGGCAGCCCTAATCATGACAGGGTGCCATCCATGAATATAGAGATAATTGTTCAGTCATACTCAACACTCATGTGACCCATAATAGGTCATATATTTCCTTTAAGGGTTATTGCCTATGTGTTGATGGCCTACACTGCCCTTCCCAATCCCTAGCTTCACTATGTAGCATGCAGCCTACCCTGAATAAAGCCATGTCCAACCCAGAGATGTTGGACATGCTACACTTAACACATCCTGATCCCAAATAAACATATACTTCATGGACATCCACCTTTCTAGTACAAGGACCACAACATGCCTGACAGATCTCTGTCCCATACACTTAACATACTCTTGCGATACTATACATCACTGTCCAGCGAAGCTGCACATTGCCCCTCTTGTGACATGGTGTGATGACCGCATGCCAAATATATCAGTAACCCTGTGGATCAGTTCTGTGGCACTGCTTGAACTGGCCACTGAAACTTACCTGTCTGTTGCCTACAGCTAGGTAACCTGCCTGCCTAGGCTCATAAATGGCCCAAGGCATATAGCCTATTAGTTCACTATGACCACACATGCTATAGTTGATATCCAACCCTGTAAATACCATCAGGCTAGCTATTGTCCTATGTGTTTCACATGTGCAATGCAAGCAATACATGGCAGGGTGCTACACAGCTGTACAGTGCCATGTAGATGTATATGGCAAAACACATACATGTAAAACATTCTGTGAGCAAGTCTGCAGGGTCACAGATCACATCCCTAAAGGCTATGCATGACTATATATGTGACATATACACAGCATTAAGGTTGACTGCATTAATGTGAACAAAACCAGGCATGTGCTGATAGGTAAAGACACCAGTACAGGCAAACAGACATGCCCATGTCAAGACAACATCCACATGGAGTATGAGCAATGTCATCACATGACACACACATATATGGTGATAACATCACATCACCAGTAAGTGTCAAATGTGTGTGACTTAAACATGTCAGTGGTGTTAGTGTCATGTAGATTTGCAAAGACTTATTTGTAATCTTAATAAATGTGATACACATGTATGTTTAGCTGTACTTCTGTACTTCTCTGTGAGTTACTGTGACCTGTCTTTATCATTATGTCTTCCAGGTATGCTGTGTAGCAGGCTGCTGCCAGCATACACCCACTTGGAGGATGAGGTCCTCATCCCATACCTCCTCGACAACCATTCAGCACTTTTCAGCCATGTGCCACAGGATGCACAGCAGCGGGATGCCCTGTAGGAGGAACTCCACAGGAGGGTAAATGATGTTGGTGGTCACAATCGCACCTATCAGCAGGTGCGCTGACACTGCACCGACCTCATAAGATGGGCAAAAGAGCATGCTAATGCAATCACCAGGGAACAAGTTGCAACAGGTGGAGGGCCACTCACCCAGCCCCCACTCACACGTACTGAGGAGCTACTGGCCAACCTGAGGACACCTGCAGACCTCCATCCACAAGCTTTAGCTGTTATTGTGGAGGTGGGTGTCTCTCAACCACCAAGCCTGGAGCTGCCTGGTAAGTCAGTACTGCACATATAACACAACTATATTTCACATAGTTAGATGTGCTACTGTACAATATGTAATGTAACATCATATGCAAGGCATGTATGCACACATGCTACATACTATAGTCTGCTACTCTATGTATGCACAGATGTGCATACTCCATGGTATAGTGTATTGTACTGGCTTATGTGCTAACATGGGCATTGCACCCTGTAGCTATCACACGTGTGGATAATGATCTTACTGCTGTGACACTCCTGTTTAGGTATCTCTGGTGTTTTGCAGTGACAGTAGCCTGTGTCAGATGAGATTGTTATTATTTACCAAGCTTGATAATACACAGATCATATTAATTGCTTATCTGCCATAACACACATACACATAATGTATAGTGGCCCTGTTAATAGATACTGGTCAGACCTGCAATGCATCACAGTGGTTGCTCATGTGAAACAATTGAAGACTATATGAAACACCTACACTAAACCTTCCAAACTGTCATTGCCAGATGTGTGGACAACTGTGAATACAATGGTGGAGGTGTGTTTCACTGTAAGGACAGGTACTACATATCAGCATTACACATGTTGGGAATACAAACAGTACTTTACAGAGAGCCTATGTGTGCACACACTCTAAATGTGTTAGAGCTGGAGTATGACCGGCCCACAGGATACACCCTTGTGGATTATATCCTTGCTATGAATCTCACACAATGTAATGTGCTATCTGACATGTCCATGACATGTAGTGGGCTGACTGCAACACTGCTCAACTATCCTGCAAAACATGATGCCTCACATCCCATACATACCATCCTTTGTCTGCTTAACCCTGTCCTCAGTGGTGCATATGACATCTATGAGTGTATGTCATATGGGATAACAATGACATGTGAAATAGATGGCCATCACAGCCACTGGACAGAACATGTGTACACATGGCCATGGAGGATGGCCAGAGACATGAAGGAACACACACAGTAGAAGAAATGTACATGTGTGTACACCCTGTTGTACATTGGCTCGACACGATACAACTATGGCCTTTGTGTAATGGTGATATTGCAGATGTGAAACACTAAACATCATACAGGCCTGTGCACAGCTTGTGTAGACATAACAGGAAACCACCACATAACATGTCTTGAACATCTTGAGTGTGTCACGACATGAAAGCATTCACCTATACAGTATCCAAATACATACATGTGTTGCAAAACATACACATATATCCACATCAGGCCACAGATACAGTACATTTACCTTGCTGGTGTCAGACATCACTGTCATGCCTGCTCCTCATGTGTGTGAGGTACACAGATGGCATGTGGGACATAGAGTACTGCTAAGTTAGCCATGTGTGGGCATAGTTGCCAGGCATCAGTAATATGGTTGCAGATGTGCAGGGGTGTCATCCGTATACCCTTCTGTGACCTGTGTCACACATTTCACATTAGGGTTTAGTGTGTATACACCTCAGTGACGTGGGTCACATTCTACGTTAGATATGTATTGTATGTGAACACAGTCATGGCTATGAACTGTGTCAGTAACTCACACTGTATAGCAATAGTGAAGCCACATGATGCCCTGCAATGGCTATGCACATCAGGTCAATGTGCAGTATGTCACTGCATATTTGGAGGGCGGACAAACAACACTGCATCAGCTGAAGGCCCATGTCAGTATAACACGTCCCTGCATTGGGACACCATTAACGTACTGTAGATTGGAAAGGACACCATTGTGTTACACATGTATGCATGTCATTCAACACTTTAGCAGAAGACATGTCATACTGGATGTGATTGGCAAGGTCATACGCCACACATCAGGCTGGTGTACAGTAAACCGGTGCTGGTCTGTGGTACCATTGCAAAGTAGGGACAGCCATGTCAAACATGTGTGTACAGTCACATGCACAATATCTGTAGATTCAGCTCAGGGGTAGGCAGAATAATGTTGAACAGACATGCACTGCTTTGGGGGAGATATGCAAGCAAGGGCTCAGGCAAACATAGTATTCAGTCGACATACCCTTCGGCTCATGTCCTCACACATAGGGGCAGTGGCCAACACAAAGCATCAGTGGCAGATGTACAAAGGTCAGTGATGGTCTGTTAATATATGGTGTATGTTGCACACACCATGGCAGTGCGGTGCAACGGTGCATAGTGCATGCATTGTGTTGCAGGTATGGGGCATAAGCTACTAACACCAATGGTGCAATACAGGTATGTATGCTAACCACCACTATAATTGTGTAAGGTGCATGCCGTCTGCTGTAACACATGCATGCTGTTGTGTGCAACTTAGGGATGTATGATAACTACCACTATAACTGTCTAAGCTGAATGCCATCTGCCATATCACCTGCATGTTGCATGCTGTTGGGTGGCATAACATGTGTCTGTGTGTGTCTGAGTGGTATAACTTGTAATGTACAGTTCTTGTCTTCCCCTCACAGGTGTTGATGTAGGTGCGTTGCCGTCCTGTGGTCCACCTGTTGTTAGTGTCCCCACAGACTCTAGCAGTGATGATGAAATTATGATTGAGGCATAGGCAGGGTTGTCAGGGGCTGAATCTGTGCCATTGGTTGCCAATCCACCTGTACCCCCCTCATCCTCGCACGCAGTTCCCCTGCCTACACATACCCCATTACCACAGGCCATAGATGAAGGACAGTTGGCGGGTGGTAGCATGGAACAAGGAAGTGTGTAGACTATGGAAGGTGTGCCTGCACACCATGATCCCAGTCAACTGACTGGTGATGTCCCACACAAGCATGTGTCCAGTGCTGCTCGTAGGGGGACCACTGGCCAATATGCCCCTGCGAGGCAAAGCACATCAGCTGGAGTCATCAGATGCATGTTTCGGGCTGTAATGGAGGCACAGGCACAAGCTGAATGGCACAACAGAGAAGGTCTGAGGCTTCGGAGGTCTGCTGTCCATTCATTAACTGACAACATCCAGGCAATTGCAAATGCTCACCATCTTGCAGATGTTTTGGATAGACGATTGGGTGACATGGTGGGAGTTCTTAACTGTGGTATGTCAATCCTCGAGTGTGGAATGTCTTTGCTGGAACATCTGGTGGGATTGAGGCATCGGGCACGTGGACGTAGGTCAGCTACATCACCTGTTGAAAGTCTACGTGAAAATGCTATTGCACATGCTCGCTCCCATAGTGGTTGTAGCAGCGGCAGTGCAGCTGGTGCTGTGCAGTCCACACCAGGATACAGCAGGCCACGTACACATGGTCCTGGATGGTCCCAACAGGGACACAATTCCAGTGGACATGTGTCATCAGACAGTATCCAATCTGGACCTCTGCCTTGTAGTGCCCGTGCAACCCCTGGCAGGTGCAGGTCATGTGGCCATGGCCGGACACCCTGAACTGTGAAACCTGCCTTGTACAGTCTGCAGCTGTCAATAATACCCCTGTGTAGGCCAGCCACATGCCTGACCTGTGTGCATGCATACACACACACACACACACACACACACACACACACACACACACACACACACACACACACACATACACACACACACACACACCACAAACAAATGTAGGGCACCTAAACATGCACACGCATAACATCCACACATGCCCAGTGATATCACAGGCCCTAACACACACATGATGTCATCTAATGGCACAGCCTAGGCCTCTGGCAAACAATATCACCCTGTGCATATGATGATGCTTGTGCCACATCCCTGTCATCCACATCATCGGTTCAGGGACATGCTCATATGTTCTGATGCACAGGGTGAACATACTAGGTAGATAATTGTAGATTAATATTATTGAGTAGTGTTGACAGGCAGCAGACATACCATGTATTACAGTTTTAGAATGCATTTTGTACATTTAACAGTATGTATCATGTGTAACGACACTAACAGCATGTTGATCTTGAAGTTCTGCCTTACTCTTTCAGGTGTAGTTGCATGTGCCGGTGGATGTCAGTGTTTGCGGTTAGTGTCCCATATGTACATGTTGACTACTCACAGGTCTGTATGACAATACCTGCATGCACTTTGTAGCTTCCACATCACAGTTATAATCTCCCATGTTTCAATAATGTTTACTGTTCTAATGATCCAAGAGCATGATAGCTGTGTAGTAAGCTACTGTGTTCAGAGCCATCACATCCATAGTGGGTGACATCACTGATATAGTTACCTGGAGTGGGGAGGAGGTAAAATAGTGGTATAGTGGATGACAAGGGTAAAGGCCAGTGGAAATAGTGGCTTCTCATTGGGAAGCAGTAATACCCTCTCCCATAACAGGATGCAAACACAGACACACCTACATACTCATGGATTCACAGACACAGTAACACACACTCTGACATCCACACACACACACACAGTTGCCAGTGTTTGGATGAGAACTCCTGCCTATGTGCAAATCATCATTATACTACTACGCAATTACAAGATGCTCCACAGAGATTACACATATACAGGTAGTTGGAATGGCCTAAGATCGAGGACATCGACAGGGATACTACAGTGCAGTGAGTGTATGTGGGGAGGGGGTTCATCAGTAGGCTATGTAACAACAAGTCGCACCCCAGGGTGTACATGTTAACAGGCGGTTAGAATGCCCGTCTAAGATTGATGATATCAACAGGGATACTAGATTGCATTGAGTGGATGGGGGAGGGGGCTTTAACATTTCACTATGGTAAAATACAGCCTCACTCCAGGGACTGGACAGCCATACACACGGACAGCCATACATACACACACACACACACACACACACACACACACACACACACACACACACACACACACTGTGGCATTCACAAAGATATACACCTATGTCACATACATACACACACTTGACATGTGTGAGGTTCAACCACCTGCCTATGCCTTTCTTTCTACACTTCACTCTGTACTTATGTCAGCAACAGTGTTCAGGAGGGTGGAAAACATGTGGGATGTCTTCCCAACCATACGTGACTTATATGGACACACCCACACATGCCAGTACTGTGAATCAAACACCTGCCTATCTCATGATAGGTATTACAGAAGTACAGCACTATTGCATTTGCTACAAAGCATACTGACTCTTTCCTTTGCCAGCTGTGCTGATATGTGCACAATATATCCACAGGGGAGGTATTACTGTTACAGGTGTCAAGAGGTTTGCCTTTAGTGTCACCCTTACTGCATTCTACATTGTCTGTCTTCCACTTCAATTAACAAAACCAGCCCTTAGCAGTTACACAGGTTATTGCAGGAATGGTTGTAACACATCAGTGAGCTGTCCTCAGTAATCATTCATCTGCAAAGTAGCCCCACCACTTAGTAGTCATGTCCAAACATCTGTCCATGCCTCATGTACAGCTTACTGTACTTTGAGCATATCACCATATACAGCTAGCTATGTTTAGGCTGTATTGCAACAGCATGATGTACTAAGACAACAGTCACCTTCATACATCAGACATTGCACACGCATGAAATCTAAACAAACATCAATACATGTACACATATGCGGTCTACATCAGTAAGTGGGCTAGCAGGTGAAGAGGATACAATCCACACCTTCCCCTTGCCATGTGTGAAACATAGCTGAGCATTACACCATAATGGATGTTGTATTCCTGTACTGGTAGGACACAACCTCCTTCACCAAGTAGCCAAGTGTGCATATATGACAACAGCACATATCAGCAAGACACACACAGCATTATTCCATGTCATGCTCCTATAAACTGTTACTTGACAGTGCCATGGTGAAGCCAGGGCACTGTAATGGTCAACAGTGAGCACATCATATTTGCCCTACACATCTCATGTTTACTGGAAGAGTGCCAGCAATGTGGTCTGTTAGAGCTAGGCAGTACACTCATTCAAGCATGTGCAAGGTCTGTGGCTTTTAAACATCTCACCCCAGCACGTACTGGCTACTGTGGTACTAAGGCTAATGTCCAGACAGCACACAGCATGCATGGCTTGCAATTGTTGACATGGGGTATATGTAGGAGCTGTGGGCACACATGGCTGTACATGTCATGAACATATAACCTGTGACTACTCAGGAACATACAGAGCAGAGCTGGATTTCCCTAAGTCTGTAAATGCAGGCCTTGTGTAGGTCCTATGATCCTGTTATATGGGTATGTTTTTAGGCATTGCATTAGATGGACATGTCTAATAATATACATGCCACATGGGTTGTTGTATAGTATGATAGGTGTCATGGGTGATCAGTAGAGAGGGAATATTACCTCTGTTAACCTTATGTACTTGTTAGCATGCTATCTGCCATGTGCATGTGTGTAATGACTGTAGCCACCTGTATGTAGAAAGGATAACGAAAGCTATGGTAATGTCATTTATGTTGTATGAGTGTGGGATGTACATATCCAGGGCAGGTACAGTTAGGTCATATCCAACCATGAGGGTGTTGTTTACTGGTGTACAGCAACAGTTGACTGTTAATGCTGACAACATCCGTGGGACCCTGGTATGTGTACAACTGAGCTGGTAACAAACAGTGGTATTATTGCATTGCATAACACATTATACAGCTGTGTCTGTACATGGGTACTTTGCACAGTTGATGTAGGCCTAGGTACAGTCCACCAATCAAAGGGTATCTGGTGGTCTACCATACTATGTCATACCACATATGGATGTGTGTTGGTAGTCTGGGGACAAGGTGGTGGATGTATATGAGGATACAACCTAGAATGCAGCATTTGCCACTGTCACCTGTACCTGGCTCATTTGTGATGAGTTATGTCAAAGTAGTGTTTTTTACATGTGAGTAGCCTTTATGAATATGTGGACACCACCAACTGGAATGGTCCATACAAGTGTTATGACCCACATGTCTGGATCTGAGTTATATAGTGGTAGTGCAACTGTGCACTAGAGCCTTCAGCCAGGTGTTCCTCACTGCACAGATGTCAGTATTCCCCATTGTAGGTTCTACATTGAGCAAATGGATTACAAAAGCCACATCTAGCACTGGTTAGCATAAGCTTCCAATGCAATCGTCTTGTAGGTGTCAGGGTGTTACTTCTGTGTGTAGGACATTTGCATCAGAATGCTACTATATGGGTAAATGTGACCTAGGTATTATCCACACTCACTTGAAACATGGATGCATGTGCTCTGTGTCAAAGGCTTGTCATTCAGTCATGACAGCCTGAAATGACAGACACTGGACAACCTCATAATAACAGCAGGACATTGGCTCATTGTTTTGGTCTAGCAGTTGCCACTTGTACCATGACATCACTGTGAGTGGCAGTAATGTGCTTTGTAGCAAATGCCACATGTAAGGTGATGGACAGCAGCAGACATTGTGTATATAACCAATGTGAGATATACTTAGTGTAGCAGTCCTGCTAATAATGACAACTACTAACACAGCCGGGAGAGGTCATCTTGACACCTGCACCTCAGTACCATTACACAAT
>NC_056725.1:1921483087-1921488087 GCF_019279795.1 Protopterus annectens
TGGTGCATGCTTTAACTGCGTCATGCTGAGGTGTGATAAACTAGTTTGCTAGGTGTTCTAATCCCAGGTAGGCCAAGTGTGTCTGTCTGCCTGAGAAAGAAATGATGCTTTTTAGAGTATGCACATGCTTTACAATTCACATACTCACCTTTGGCAATCCTGCTGATGTCACCCACCTAGAAATACACCTCTGGGATTACTGCAACCCAGTAATCTCTGCAGCGCATGCTGTAAGTGCATAATGCTGTAGTGTGATAAACTAGGTAGGTAGGGGTTCTATTCCAAGACAAGCCAACTGTGTGTTTGTCTGTCTGCTTGTGAAAGAAACAATGTTTTTTAGAGTATGCACACTTTACAATTCACATACACACCTTTGGCAATCCTGCTGATGTCACCCACCTAGAAATACACCTCTGTGAGGGCTATAACCCAGTAATCTCCATAGCGCTTGCTGTAACTGTGTAATGCTGTAGTGTAATAAACTAGTTAGGCAGGGGTTCTATTCCAAGACAGGACATGCGTGTGTGTGTCGGTGTGTATGTATTTGACAGTCAGAGGCTGTGTAGAGGTGGCTGTGAGTGTCAAACCACTGAACATGTTGGGGAGCGGTTTTTGTAGTTTTCCTATATGGTGTCTACCTCATGAGGAGTACAGATGTCAATCAGCCAAGGGACTGTGTTGGCAAGCCATACCCGTACGTCTGGCAAAAGGCCTGGTGAACAAAGTATGCAACCCTACTATTACCTGGAATACATTCTGAAGCCATATGTCATACACAAACACACTTGCCTAGAATATCCCGCTATGTTGCAAGTAACCTGCACACTGATGACAGATAGTAGGCATGGTGTGATTGCAGTGGGCTGCAGAGGGCATGGCACCCTGTCCAGCAGTACAATAGGCACATAAATGCAGACCATGTGCCTTCACTATGTTCCACACTGGATGCCTGCAACATATGTGGTGCCATCAAATGTGATCCACAAAGGCCATACAATGCCTTACACACATGCCCTGTATGGACAGATGCTACTGACACTTGTACATGTCACTGTACATTACTGTGGGACTTGCACATCCCAGGCAATGTCCATGCCAAGGACTATCAAACACAGACATGGCCATACACAATGGTAACTGGGATGACAGGACAGTTCATACAATACCCATCTGTGTGGGACATTGCAGACACTACACCCCTTAACCACACTGCACACCATTGTCGGGTGGTGTGATGCCAAGGATTACGCCTCACCTGGCCTTGTACAGCCATCTTGCACAGCCAACCACTACACACTCATGAAGCAATGCACACATGCATGTCAGTACTGGCACATTGTGTCTGCATGGGGTATGATGCTCCCAACCAGAGTCACACCCAGTATAACTCCCATTGGCATACAGACTGATGTCAGACATGTTCACATGCCTTCGCCCATAGAACCTTAGGATATCCCCTGTGGTGCATGTAGTACCTGTGAATTACTGCAGTGTGGTAAACTAAGTAGTTAGGAAGTGTATTTGTGAGTCTGGCAAAGTGTGGCAATGTGTCTGAGTCCCTTAGAGAGTGTGGTTGTGTTGACAATGACATCCGTTCATGTGGACAGCCATGTGTGCTACACCTAATGTATGTCTACTATATCTCTGTTGCAGATGTTGCTCACCAGCACACATATATGTTCTTACAGCACACAAGCATGTCAGCTATGTGGCACATAGAGTAACTGCATGCACTTGTAATAGTAATGGCTATTCAGTCAGGGGTTTGAACCCCTGTACTGGTAGGTGTGTGGCAGACAATGCTTAGGTTTTAGTCTCAAAGCCCTTCTCTGATGTACTTTGCCTCTGTCTGTCCCTCCCACACACTCTTTGATGGATGTGGAGTTGTACACCTGCACAGCAGCAGCTTGTGTTTTGTAAGTGATGGTCACGATCAGGTGATGGCCTCTGCACCTATTGCAGTCCTCCTCTAGCTGATTGCATGTGGAACAGCTGTGGTGACGTTCCCATAACCAATCACACGGAAACACCTTACACTATCTAGGAACATCATGTTGGTGTTTGCCCATGACAGTCGCTGTGAGTGGAAGCTGGATCTGGTGTTTGGTAAACAGCATCACAGATGATATCTGGATATTCCTCAAACAACATACATAGTGGAAAATAGCCTAAAGACAGGAGGGTGATGTGCCAGGCATGACTACAGCATGTTTGAGACTACTGCCAGTTTAGCAAATTGTGTGTGGTAATGGCTATTCTGCATGTTTTAAAACTGACAAGACAGTGCTCTGTTTGTGAGGGAACCCCCATCAGTAGGGCCGTCTGTGGACTGGTCAGTGTGTGGAAACATTTGTTTTTTTGTGTTACTCACTGAACACACATTTGTGAACTGCAGAAGCATAGTGTGAGGATTGCAGTCAGTACATGGTGATAGTGATGAGAGTTACTGCCATCGCATCCCTGATTGGACATATGTCACTTGAAACAGTGGTTTGACAGTCACTGTCTGAGGTTCTCACAGTGACATGCCAATAATGGGCCACTGTTCATAGCTGCAGTCACAAGTCTTCTACACTTTGTACAGATGTCATGCAGTATATATGCATGTGTTGTGCTCCCTCTGCAAATGTATGCCATGTGTTGTGTTGGGTTGATGGTCATAGCTATGCATGCTGTTATAAGTAATCCTGATTGCTGTTGACTATTACTAAGCCATATCTGTGTTAAAACTGCAACACCATAGGCTGCATGGGATTGGAGGTCCCAGCGGAACCTCCTCTCCCACTTCAGCTGGCCATGGCACCGGGCACCAGCACATCTGGGGCCCAGCCTTGGACCTCCACCTCTGTTGGCCCTGCACCACCTTCTGTTGGGACCACCACTGAGGATGGGGCATGCCCCCCTGGGAGCAGGTCCAGACAGGAACTTGTCTGCTATCGTATCACGGATGTGGTGCGTAGGGGGCTCAATAAGAGGTTTTCAGGCCAGATACACCAGCTCAAGGGCAGAGTGTCACATTTAGAGGGTGAGCCTGCCCCTCCATGACAGCCCCCAGCACAGCCACCTTTGCAGCTGTTTTGGTGCAGTGCTGGCTGCCCATGGGTGGGGACCTCCATCCCACTGTTTCTATCTGGGGGCTCATAGGCTTGTGACTGCCAAACACCCCTCCCCATCCAAGGTGTATCCTCCCACATGTGTCATATACTGACCCTTTATGCTGTCTTGTCTGTCATCCTACCCAACCTATCCTCCATGAGCATACCTACTCTCCTTCCCCCACAACCCACTCTCACCCTACGGAAACAAAAGGCCAATCTGTTCCTAGAACAACATTTGCCCCATACATAGCTGTCCATTTCACACACGTGTCCACTGGACACATGTAACCTTTTTAATTTGCATCACAACATACTCTAGTTGTCCTCACCCTTGTCTCTCAGGCACACGATCCTGGTATGCACATGACTCCTAAAAGGTTCCAGGTACACGTGATGCAGATGACCCCATTGTACACACAACACTTCTGGTCCCTCTATGGTTACCCCATTTACCTTTTTCATGATGATGATATCGCACAAAGAACCTTGCAAGAGTACTGTTCTCACATAATGACTGGACAGGAACTGTTGTGTTAATGTAAATAAAATGCACAGAGTGATGTATTTGGCCAATGTACAAATGTTTGTGGGTATTAATGACACATGTCTGTCTGAGGGAGTTTTGATATTACATAGGACAACACCACTACATAATACAGGTATTGCTGGTGTTTTCCTTTTCATTCCTTTGTAATGCTTTGTTGTCACATGGGATGTTCTTGATCTATCTATATATATATGTATATATCTACATCTGGACATAAACACACACACATACATCTGCATGATGGAATACATTTCCTATACCATTGAATGACTGTGCTGGATGATATGTTTGTGATAACATCCAATGTCTGTATATCTGCCATGGCTTAGTGGTAAATCACATCATGGTGTGCAAGGTCCTGGTTTCAAGCCTTGCAGAGGCTATTTACTTTGTTGCTGAGCAGAACAAGGCCATTGGATACGGAGTGATTAAGGCACTTTAAAGCAGTTGTGAGCAGGTGTGCATGGGTTTGCATGGAGCTAAGCAATGCTAACCTCCGATTAGAGTTTCTTACCCTCAGTTAGCTTCTACATTGCTTCACCAGTGTGATATTCGCATATTGGCGGCCAAACAGGCCTACACCCACTTGCTCCCGCACTTGCAAATGCACTGCATTTGGTGTTTGCATCTGGCACTCACACCCCTGGGTGGGAGTGAGGACTATGATATTACCTTGTGATGCCTATTACATCGGATTACATGCCTACAGTATAGGGAATGGCTGCCCATTAGGTGTAAGCATGCCATTCGACTGTACGGAATCCGCGGTCTGTCCAGAGATTGATTCATACTATTGGTGTGTTCCTCTTACAATCTGCACCTGTCTGGCTAGTACATGGGAACTGACACCATTCAATACAAACAAGTAACTGGGTTTTGGAACCCACATCCTTCAGCCGAGTCATGCTACTGCATACTTATTATTCTATCATCTTTCTAAGGTTGTAAATGGAATATGTGCTTTCTGTCCCCTATTTGTTCCCCCAATGGTTTATTTCCTGTCCAATGGATTTGCTCTTAGGGGTTGAGAGGTATGGGCATAAGCTATGCCCATTTCGGAATACTACTTACATCCCCAGGGTGGTCCTAATACGACTGCGCCAGCCAACACCTGCATGCCTAGGTGCATAATTGCATACCCATAGTTCCCCCACCTGCCCCTCCTCTACAACACTCATCCTTACTGTGAGTGCAGGTGGAGTATAAACACACCACTACACACTGCCCACTCTCCCAGTGTCGGGACACATGTCGTACATTGTGTCGATGCATGGGTTATCAGGCTTGCACAACCTACTGGTCTGTGTACATCTACAGCCTGGTTTGATGAATCATTACAGGGACTGACTCTGATG